>NC_051156.1:113857799-114157799 GCF_013339745.2 Dermacentor silvarum | reverse complement strand
ACTAATCAATCATAGTTACTTCGCTAATTATTATACATCTCGTATACACGGCTGGACATGATGTAAGGCTTTCCCCTTAAACATAGTTTACTCGGCGCCGATCACATCCGTTACATCTTGTAACGGAAATTCATCGCGCAAGCGTGGATAAAACGCTTTCATGTTAAAAAAGTCAGGGAACAGATTGATAAAGCTGGAGTCGTTACACGTGTAGGTAACTGTACAATATGATTATAAAGGTTTAATCAAAGAAGAACAAGAAGAAGCAGGCAATATGCTAGCCTGCGATAGGCCTGTTCGTGGCCTATCCCCCACCGCGGGTTTGTGCCATTAAATAAGACATCACCATCATCATCAGATGTCCTCATCATCCTCATCCTCATCAGCCTATATTTATGTCCTCTGCAGGACAAAGGCCTCTTCCTGTGATCTCCAATTACCCCTGTCTTGCGCTAGCTGATTCCAACTTTCGCCTGCAAATTTCTTAACTTCATCACCCCACCTAGTTTTCTGCCGTCCTCGACTGCGCTTCCCTTCTTTTGAAATCGATTCTGTAACTCTAATGGTCCATCGGTTATTCATCCTGCGCCTTACATGGCCTGCCCAGTTCCATTTTTTCATCTAAATGTCAACTATATATATAGAATCCTAGTTGACATTCTAGTTTATTCATCATCAGATGTATTAAAACCTAATTAGATCGAACAGGCGGCTAGCTATTTGTCGCCGCCCCGTTTCAAAGGAGACGCCAACAAAGAATAATCATGATCATCATACTCTCAATTTAGACTCAATGCGCCGCGTGCTCCGACGAGCTACTGTCCCCCTGTGTGACTTCTCCGATCCGGCATCGACGCGCTTGCATTGCCTTCGGAGTACCCTCAGCGTTCGACCTTTTAGAAGGCAAATATCCTGAGTGCATGATTTCTGTCGTAATTAATCCACGAAGCTGCACGCACTTTTAATGAGTTTTACCAGATATGAGAAAACACTTATAGAAGGCCGGTATCTGCTATTGGGTACGTAAACACTCTTTCCATTAGCCTTTTCCTTCTTTCTTGTTTCCCCCATCCTCTTTCCCCCACCCGTGTGGGGCAGCCAACCTGTCGTTTGTGTAGTTAACCTCCCTGCCTTTCCTTGTTTTTCTCCCTCTCTACGATGTATTCTCCATATTTTCGCTCCTTTCGCTGAGTAAGAACTCAGTTTTATTTTGAAACATATTTCGTTCTTTCGCCGATAGACCATTCACACAACATGTGGCATTCGAGTGTAGACGAAGAAGAGCGCGAGCTTGCACGCAAGAAGAAGCAGAAGAAGCGCGCCGTCGGCAGTCGTTTGGAAGACGTCTCAGCGATACGTTGCATACGGCCCTGACGAACCGCTCACAGCAACGAAACGACGACCCCAAGCGTGGACGACATCCATGTCCGAGGGCGACGAGACGCTCTGGACTGCGCTCGACTCGACTCCCCCGTTGGAACTCCCAAGGCACACGGACAGTCCCCGCTCGGTCCGCGTGGATAGCGGGTACCGGCTCTCACGGATCTCCCGGTCCAGGAGGTCCAGCGTAAGCGCAGTCGTTCTAATAAGAAATACGCTCATCGTAGGCCATTGAGTCGTCATCGTTGCCACAAGCTATATGTCGCTTGCACTGACTTCAGCCTAACCTCCATGTTGGAGGACTAGTACTGAGAAGGGCGTCTATGACGTGGTTGTGTGACGTCACGTGCAAGCTATCTATACCTTGGAGTACAGCCTCATACATAATTACAGTGAACAGTCCTGAATGACGGGACGAACGAGGAACTATACACTCATAGAGGACTGAATCTACACTTCAGTCTTATTCTCCAATTATGGGTCATATTCTCCAGGGAACAGGGCTAAAGGACGGGCTCAGTGTGTTTGTGGTGCCTTGCCTCTCCCACCCTTTAGAGCTTTTCTCTGTAAATACGACGCTTAAACGACTATTTCAGATTAATGCTTCAGTGCTAGCTCAGCTCTGTAATCGCATGAATATGCAAAGGGAGCATTTTCCGATAGCAATTATATGGACACTGCCGGCGAATTTTCACCGTCAGCGTTGCCGCGCGGCTCCGCATATACTTAAGATATGTATGCTGTAGGTTTATACATGCGGAATATGTCGTATATGCCGTATATGAATGCTATGCTATTCAACCATTGGGTTGCTCAAACCCGGTTTTACATTCTAGACTCAATTCCTCCTAATTTTGAGAATCGTGGCCTCCGGACAAAAGTCATAAAACATAGCAATCACAGCGCATGGCCTTTATCATAAATCATCTCAGTTAGTTAAATAATAAAACTGCAAAGCAATATCAGTGTTCAAGCTTGAAAGTGCTGTATTTTACTGGTGCAGCCCATTGCGGGCAACGTAGTGGTGCTTGTGCGATGGCTTTACAAATTCTACAAGGCGTGTTAAAGCTTTTAAGGGTGCCAGGTATTTTGGCGCACAAGGGTATGTGCGTTCGCAAAGTTCAAGCGCAACACTAAACCCCTGCTATCGATTCAGTGCTACATTGCCCATTTTCTTATGAAGGTAACCAGGCAATGGAGACCTGACGCATACAATTCAGTCATTTTGTAACAGCGAAGCTGTTTAAGCCAGCGGTAATTTGCAGTGCGTATCAGGAAACTGCCAAGAAAGAAAATAAACTCTCTTGTCGAGGCGGGATTCGAACCTGCGTACCCCCGGTTACAAAGCGATCGCCGTAACCACTAGGGTATACAGCCAGGCTTGCAGAGCATGCATTTATGCGAACCATATGATTGCGTTCGAGCGTCGTCATGTTCGTCCACAGCTGGCGCGTTCGTACGCTCGGGCTCTGCAAGGTGAAGAGGTTTCGCGCGCTATGAGAGCGAAAGAGAGAGAGACGCATTCACGGAGCGGGTCTCCTGGAACGCAGTATCGGCATTGGAACACGGTGTCGGTGTTGCAAGCTGCACTATGCAACGCGCAGTGACGGCCCTAAGTCCGAGACGCGCGAAAAGACATTATCATCGTCATGTGTAATAAGATGAAAAGTTTGCGCGCACTTCCGGAACATGCTTGGCTACGATCGACCAGCTTCGCTGTTTCAAGCGTTACGCGGCCGAGTGCAAAGTTCTGACCTTGTTTTTTTTTCATTTCAGTTAATTTCTATATCAGAGGAAACAATAAATACAACAGTCACAAAAGTGGTGCTCTGGGGTTATAGCAAAAAGCCATTAAGGCTTGACGAAGGCTTTCACCCCTGTATTCATACGGGCTCCTGAATCTGCTGTACTGTGCTGTTGCATTGAAAGACCGTAAAATGATTGGTTGCAAGCTTGTGATGGCAATTCTATAAGAAATTTCCCATAGCTCTTTTCCTGCAAATGCTGACGATGTCATGTGAAGCGGTATAAAGGATCCGACTGCTATGTCTTTTCAGCATGAATAATGTAACTCCAACTCCCATAAAAGTTAGTTCAGCTGAGCTCACATTTTTCACCATTGCAGTATTTCACAAGCCAAAAAAAAAAAAAAATCGGGGTAGCTTGCACTAGTGGAGCAAGGCTAAAGGCAGCATAGCTGATCGGTTCATAGCTGGTCATGGCTATACGTAGTGATGTTAAGTTATACGAAGTAATTGCAAGTGATGCTAAGTTATACGAAGTGTATAAGCATTTCCTCTTGGTACGTGGCATCGGGGAACGCCTCGCGAAGCACTTGCAGTCCGAGCCCACGTTGCGAAAGTGGGGCGAAAGCTATGCACAGGCACGGCCGGGCTCGACTGCCGCGCGCGCGCGCCAGTCGGGCCCGGCCGTGGGAAAGGGTACGGGCGGGGCGCAGCAGACGAAACACCGGGATGACGTCACGGCGCATGCGCAGTAGCGCGCAGCTAGTGGGAGGTCGGCCGAGCCGCCGCCAGAGCCACCTGCTGCAGTCATGGACACCGCGAGCGTTCGGCGCTAATGCGGGGAAACGGAGAAGTGCGGTTGGTGTCGGCAGCACCTCTGCGCGTTGCCTCGTTGGTGCTGTTACAATTTGTTTCTCTGTCTCTCGCTCTCATTTGCTCTTTCTCTCTCTCAAGCATAACGCGCGACACTCCGCGAGGTGGTTTCTAGGCAGCGGTTACAGTGGCAGGCAGCTGCGGCGTCGCTGGTTGCCATGGCTACGGCACGGCTGGCTTTTCATGAAACACGCACGTTTTACGGCTGGCTTAAACAGCTTCGCTGTTAAAAGCACAGGTGTGCGTGTCTGAGCCTGGCATGCATCGTTTGGGTTTTACTTTGGCTTGACAACCAAGCTGTGACCTGGTTTTGGTTGTGATTTGGCAAACGCGTACGGTTTGGCAGCACAGATTCTTACGTTATCACACGCTACTAAAGCATTGACGGTAGCTATACAAGCTGTTTATCTTGCACTCGGTGCGTTTAAGCCTCCGATTTTCATTGGCGTTTTAACGCTGCGGTATATTGCAACTCGCGCCAGTGCGTTTCTTATGTGTAAGCTATGTAACTCAGCTCTTAAAGTGAGCTTGAACTAGTGCTTACACACATATCAACGTAGGCGGATTATGCATCTCTAACAAAATGAAATCCTTCGCGCATGTATGCCGATCTCGGCGACTGATACATCAGACACAGCGAAGTGGTTTAGGCGAGTCGTCTCATCCTTCAGTAGGACTAGAGGTATCTAACCTGCTGTTCTTAAGGTATATTCGGGCGGTCGTTTCAGAACGATCTGGCAAGCTACAAATGTAATTTAATAGAGCAACTAAGACTTCCAGCTAGCATATGCGTGTTTCAGTGATAAGAAAGCAGGACAGCTTCTTCCATATCGGGTCTCGGTATACAGCTTTTAAGCAGATTTACGCCACCTTCGTAGCATGGCCAGAGCGTTCTCGAACGACCACCCGAATATGTCATTACTGATGATTCATTGTCGACACCCTGGTCAAAGAAGCAGAAGAAGCGTCACGCCGACGCTTCTTCGTGTTTGATACTTACACGCGAAGAGCGTTATTGGATGCTCTACTGCTCCAGGTACAAACCCAGAAAACGGCTGGTTCCGTAAATCTGACCTTCAAACACATCCAAGGTAAAACTCGGTCTTAGGCTGCCACTACTGGCAGCTGCTGCGTACGCCGCGTGGGCAACCTCATCTTGAAAGCGATCTGCGATGTGTACAAAGTACGCCAAGGGCTTGTCGCTTCGTATGCGCTGTGCCTTCGACGCAGCATGAAGGTCAATTCACTCGCTGCTGTTGCCGCGCCAAGCTGCGTCTGTGTGTTGTCTTGTGTTGCAATTGTAGATGCGGCAGTTGTTGACAGCGCCAAGTGGCGTCTGTGCCCATTCCCAAAGCAAGCAAAACCGATAAACAAAAATTACGGATTACAGGCCCGAAACTGCGTAAAGAAAGTTTTATCTGTTCGTGTGAGGTGTACACAAGATAACTTTTATTTTATATTTCTTGGTAATTACGTTCCATAGAAAAAAATCACCGCATATCCACGAAGTGAATGATGATGAGTGGGTGAAGCACCGGGGATCATTCGGGTAACCGTGAATCCCCCGTACATTGCCTTGTGATCAGTGCAGCAGCAAGGCGACGCCGGCAAGCGGACCCAGAGGCGGCGAGAGCGCGGTAAGCGGCGGCAAAACGCCGGAAGCGTTCTCTATACCTGAGGTTGGTGGCACCGATGCTCGGTTCAAGCGCGAGCTTCGCGAGCCCTGAGCTCCGGGTCCGCTTCCCGGCGTTGCCGTTTTGCTGCAGCTTCCCGCGCCCTAGACTTCGGGTCCGCTTGTTGTCTGCGTCGCGGAGCTGCAGCAGCTTTGCGAGCCCTCGACTCCGCTTGCAGTTGAGCCGCCACTCTCGCCTTTTCATACATAGCGGGCGCGCCATTATCAGAAGCGACCATTATTATCCATGGCTGAAGAGAGAAAGAGAGCGCGCGTAGGGAACCACCGCAGCGCCCCTAGCGGACTCCATGAAAACCAGAGCTACGGACGATGAGGGTTGGACAAGGCTCGGCCCTAAGGTGCTTCGCCCTTAAACTCCGGTGCAGGTGGCGTTGCTCATTCGTACAAGTAGGGCTTGCATGTAGGCTCGCTAGTACCAAGTACTTCGGAGTCACTCTCGAGTAACGCCGAATGAATTGACGTGCCGATTGGAAGACTCTTCTCAGCGTTCTCAGCGCAGCAGGAGCAGCGCGCCAAAGCGATAAGCTTTCTTTTTTTATTTGATTTTTCGCTCATTTGGTTGTTAGATATGTTAGGTTAACTGAGAAATCTATAGACATTGTGACAGGCTGATGAAGAAGACGTTTAAGGTTAGTCCGGAGAACACGACGCTCTTAACATCGCGAGCCAACTAATATCTTGTCAGCCACTATACGGCTGTTGCAAATATCCTGTAAATATATTTCGTACTTCTCTCTCCCCCGTAAGATTTTTGGTGGAGGTTGGGGGCTCGAGAGCAAGACGGATTTACGCAGCGGGCGTTCCTTGGCTGCATCTGCAAGACCAGCTCAAGTCGAGGATGCTTCGGGAGAGTCGGCACCCAAGCCCACCGTCATTCTGGCCGAACCACGCGACTCAGGAGCCTTTCCAGGCACCAACAACACTGATATTTAGTTGGCTTCAACTTTATGAGCAGGTGCGCGCAAGCAACCACTCGGACCAGACCATCTTGGTAGCTAATTTGTTATTTTGCCTCGCGGTAACGGCACGCGTCTGGTCTGTGACCGACGAGGAGGAACTTACCAGCTCGGACATTTGTAAACAGAAGCTCAAGGATTTGTTCCGTAAGCCTATTGGACGTCAGCGAGCCGCCAAAAATAACCTCGCTTCGCGTGTCTAGATGTGCACCGAGTCCTGCCTTACGTACATCAAGGACGTGCTCGCTCTGTGCCGCAAAGTGGATCTGAGGATGTCTGAAGCTGATAAAGTCGCGCATGTCATTAAGGAAACAGCAGGTGATGCCTTTCACCTCCTTGTGTTTAAGAATTATTCCACTGTGCAAGCCATAATTGCCGAATGCCGCCGGTTTGAACAAGCCAAGAGCCGCCGCATTGCCCACCCATTTCCCTGCCTTCCCAACACGGCTGCTACGACCACCTGCGAAGACCTCCACAGTCTGCCCACGCCAAATTGTTCTGACCACATCGTACACATCATCCCGCGTGAAATAGAAGCCGCATCTCCTATCACAACCCCAAACCTTGGCCCCGACAATTGCCAGGCGACCGTTTCACTGATCCAGACCGTCGTGCGCCAGAAATTAGCCAACGTTAGCTTGACCAACGCCTGCTCAATTAATTGGCCTTGCACTTCGTCCACCGCTGTCACACGCAACAGAAACCTGATTGCTCCAACCTGATTGCACAACCCAGCCGAATGGCGCACTCCAGACGACAGGCCTATATGCTTCACTTGTGGCCGTATCGGCCATATTTCACTTCATTGCCGCTCTTCATTCGACCCATTGGCCCTAACCCCAACCCACCGTCCGCCTCCTGCTGCTTCTCGCTTTGGGAAAACTAACGCACTTTTGGAAAACTAACCGCTGCAGCACCTGGAGGTGATACTGCTATATAACGACCCGACGCCAAAATCCTCTTCTGGCACTGCCGACACACCGGATCTCCATCAAACTGAAAGTGGATGGTGTACCTGTACGGTTCTGACTGACACTTGCACGCACGTATCTGTGACAAATGCTAAGCTCAGCAATCGTCTCAAAAAAGTCCTCACTCCTGCCCCGTCGCCTGTAGTCCGTGTCGCCGACGGTTCAACACCGGCCTTTATTGGCATGTGTCCGGCTCGTGTGAGTGTCGCCGGACATCATACTTCTGCTTTATACTTTGTTCTATAACACTGTCCTCACGACCTGATCTTGGGACTTAACTTGCTGTCAACACATGCCGCATTGGTAGATTGTGCTGCTGGTGTTATGCAACTCTCTCTACCTGTTGTTATTCATCCTACCATTAGTGCTCCGATCCGGCTATGTTTCACAGAGCATTTTCGCCTCCCTCACCTTGCCGTTACCTACATAGGTGTTTCTCCCGTTCCACCTATTGAGCCTTTTCGCGGCGATCCCGTGGGCGCTGCCATGTTTGATCACGTGGTGACGCGTCCATTGCATGCCTCAACTGCCTCCGTTGCCTCCTCGTTTGTAATGGAAGTGTATCACGCCGGCGCGGCTTAGAAAACCTCTGTTCTGGGAGATATCTTAAAGGTACCTGGGAGAACGATACGAAGCTTTGATCACAGCTTCAGAGGACATGCAAAAGCGCTTTCGGAGCTGATTAACCTATGTTCAAACGGCGCAAGCAGCGTATATTGTGCTTGTTCTAAAAGCGGGGCTAAATACGTATTTCAAGCTATCAACATTCCGCTCATGAATTGAATCAGGATTAGTATGTTTTGCTCTGTGTATTTTATTTGGCAAATATTTTGAAGCAGCGGCTTGTCAGTTTCTGACACAGTGAAGTTCCTCGGTGCGGCCACTTTCTGATTATTTTCTGCCTAATCGCGCGCGGGTGTGCTCAGTTCCGATAGATTTGTTCTTGCTGCGCACAAGGCTTGAAACGTAGCTGTTCTGGACATTTCAATACCTTGTAGCAAATGCATATTATCGTAACTCGCTTACTCTTGTGGACCTTCACGGAACATTCAACTTCGACCATTCGTGCGCTATTGATGTAGTATCGTCACTTACTGTGCGTATATAGCACGCATATATTCAAGTGTGCGCCCATTCACTTGTTCTCGACACGTTGGCGAAAGAGTGGATGTAAGTTTCCGTGCTGGTTGGGGTAGATGTGCGTAAATATTGTGCGTGAAACCTACTATGACAGGAGGCGGCGCTACTCCCGTTATCATTGTTTAAAGAGCAGTACTCAATCTTGTCAACGTACCGGGGCTGAAGCCCTTCCTTTGAAGGTTATCAATACAACGCAGGCGGATGAACAAATTTTTGTATCCTCGAGGAAAGCCGTACATCTCGAAGTGCCGGAAACACGTACGGACAATTGCAGCAGCGGTCCGCGAACTTGGCCCCACATTCCTTAATATGCCAGTCACTATTTTTGCAGCCAACTACTGCATACGTCTTCAATCCACTGGATTCAAACCAGAGTGAAAGAGCACAGTACGTTAGCGAAAACTCAGTAGCATTTCCGACAGCTGATCGCACAGAAGCAAGGTAGAAGCGGTAATATTTTCCTATTCGTGCGTGGTCGCTGAGGAGAGGTATGGCGCGCCATTGTAAGCACCATCTCGTTTCTCTAAAACAAACTGCTCCGCGAAAAAGGTCAATACCAGACGGTGAGTACATCGTATACCCCAATCCGGATGTCCTGCTCTCGAATTCTTTCGCGTTTCCTCACACCGTCATTACCTTTACGGGCAACACGTCCTGTCCTCTGCTTGTGAACTTTGGACTTCGTGCGCAAGTTCTCCCGCGCGGCATATCCTTTGCGCAAATCAAGCAGGACGAATACTACCACATTTCGGCTTTAACCTGTGACAGCTCCTCGCGTGCAACTCTTGCTTCGCCTCCTGCTCCTTCAGATTTGAATGCCTTAGTGAAAATGATTGCTCCCAACTTCCCGCCCCTGCGTGCTCATGAACTGCGTTGTCTCCTCGCCTCGTACTACGACATATTCGACTTTGGAGACCATCCTCTAAAACAAACACCTGTTGTCAAGCATCGAATCAACACCGGCGATGCGAGCACTCTGTGTGTGTTTGTATGCGTCATTAGTATGTGGTATTACGAGACCACCACAACAGGTTTCGTTGGCTTGGCGAGTCTCCTTTTCCACTTCCGAGGTCGCGCTGCAATCGGTGTGCGTTTGAACTGCGCATGGTTGCGATGAAAGCTAAGGTAATCATTATTTGTAGCGCTCACGGGGAATTTAGGCTCCATGGCGTAGTTACTGGGTCAACAACTATGCAACAAAGCAATAGAATTGAGACAAAATTCCCTGTCAGTACTCATTTATTAGTATCATACGCGTGCAGCTACCAGTTAGACTTGACGTTTCGGTCGCCTCCGACATTTAGCTCCGCTGGCGCTATTTCAGTTGGTTGATGTCATACATTGATTCCCGTAATAATTACCAGTTAAATACATGACGATTCGCCTACTTCAGTTGTTTCCCAATGACGTATTTGTGTCACGTCATAGATATAGGTTACGCGAAACCAACCGCCCTGGAAACGACAGGGCACGTTTCCGCGAGGCATGCCAACTCTGATCGCTTTCACTTGCGGCTTGTCCTGTGTGCGCGACCCGATCATCTGCCTTCTCGCATGCAGGACCACTCCCGCCGCATCTCTTCTCTGCTCTACCAGAGCCGCAAGCACTCTTCGCGCATCTTCTTCTACGGCGCCGTGCTGCTCTCGCTGGTGGTGCTCTCCAGCTTCGTCGTGTTCTTCTTCCTCCGCGAGATCAAGGCCGTCATGGTGGCCCGGCACGCCGTCGACGTGTGCGGCACCGACGACTGCATGCTGCACGCCAGCGAACTGCGCGCCCGCATGAACGCCGCGGCCGACCCGTGTCACAGCCTGCACGCCTTCGTCTGCGGCGGTGGCCCGAGGGCCTCGCAGCGAGAAGAGGAGAGGCGATCGATGCGAATGTACGGCGAGGTCATGGCCTACGACTCGCAGAAGTACCTCACGGCCGGCAACTGCAGCCACCGCAAGTCTCGCGCCGACGCAAAGGCAATGTCCGCGTACGCGACGTGCCTGAAGCGGACGCCTTCCGAAGTGAGTGCGCTAAACCTTTACGGTGCGGCCTTTAATACCGGCCTGCACAGGCTGGTGGTAGTGGCGCCAGTAGCCATACCGGGGACAATTCGAAAGAACGCCACAGCCTCCGTATATGAGCGTTTTAGCGCGCTGGCGCTCCATCGTTACACCGGTATCGCTATAACCACTGCAGCCACCTTCCAGCTTTGCAGGCACTAGCTAAGCCACGGTAGATGATTCAGGCGCAGATTAGCTAATATGTTCAAAGTTGGCTGGTGGGTAGAGGATGAAGTACAAAGGGTAGATTTGTAGCGCTATGCTAAAGTTATGCGTTGCCATCGGCAAGAGTCACATACAGCCATTACCGATATTGCCATCACAATCACAGAGGGGGGGGGGGGGGGGGGGGGGGGGTGAAGGGTCATTTTGTTTTAGAACTCTTTCAGTAACACTTAACGCACTTGCCGCGCGATACATTCCTTTGCACAGTGTAAGTTAAGCAATGTCTGTGGACTGAATGCGCTATTGACACACTGTACCGACAGTACAGGGGCCTCGCTACGGTTTTTTGAGGCAGTACGGCTTGCGGTACATTGCTTCCGTTGACTGGACATCGGTGGATGTAATTTAAAGCTGTGGTAAAATGACAGGCAAGGCGTCTAAAAGCGTAACGCACAAAAAAAAAGATTAAGAAGATCAGCATCAGCATCAAGTCAGCATCATTATCCATTAGGTACTTTTCGCTAGAGTCTTGTGTGGTAGGTCGCGACCTGGCAATTTTCCGAAAAAGAGAGTTACTGACACTGACATTGCTGCCAACAAACAACTGTTAAGCTTTCAAGAGAAAAGAGCGCAGTTAGACACTATTTCACTAGTTGGACAATGATTACGAACGCTCGTCTATTAGAGCTAATCATCAGAGACATGAGAGTAGACATTTCTTGCATCGTATAGTGTCACTGAGAACCACCGCTACGTGATAACACGGTCCACACGACACTCTTATTTATCAGAAAAATTAAAATAGCACTTCTATATTCGAGCTCCAAAATTAGCAGCAAGCATCTACAGCCACTCGTAAAAGAATACATGCATGCTATCCAATTGCATATCAACAGACATTCTATTCAAAGCAACAGAAAGTCGATAGGAAAAAACATCAGTACCTCTATAATGACCTTTGTAAGATACTACTGCATACATTTAACCGACACAGCAAATATATATATATATATATATATATATATATATATATATATATATATATGGCAAGCGCGTAAACTTGTATTCAGAGGTTATTCATATACCAGGTCTGTTAGAAAAGTATCCAACCTTTGGCCGAAGAAAAAAAAAACTGGCATAATTTGAGCGTTGGAAACCTAATCACCCTCAAAGTAGTCTCTTTGGGACTCCACACACTTCTCCCAGCGGCGCTGCCATAGTTGGAAGCATTCCGAGAAGGCCCTCTTTCGGAATGGAGTTTAGCTCAGCTGTCGTTGCAGCCATAATGTCCTCTCTTGTCTGAAATCGCGCTCCTTTCAATGGCCTCTTGATTTTGGGAAACATCCAGAAGTCGCAGGGCGCCATATCAGGAGAGTAAGGAGCCTGTTGAAGTACAGGAGTCTGGTTTTCCGCCAAAAAAGTCTGAATCAAGTGCGAGGAATGTGCAGCAGCATTGTCGCGATGGATGCCCCAATTTCCTGTTGACCACAACTCCGGTCTCTTGCGCCGCACAGCATCACGTAGGCGACGGAGGACATCCCTGTAGTACGCTTTGGTGATTGTTTAACCCTGTGGTGCGTACTCGTGGTGTACCACACCGCGGGAGTCAAAGAAAGCAGTCAGCATCACTTTGACGTTGCTGCACACTTGGCCTTGGCCTTCTTTGGTCTTGGTGACGTGGAATGCTTCCACTGTGACGACTCGTGACTGGGATTTGGTTTCCGGGTCGTACCCGTATACCCAAGACTCGTCACCAGTGATTATGGTGTTCATGAAGTAGGGGTCACTGTTTGTGGAATCCAGCATGCCCTGTGAGTCTTCAACACGAAGTTGCTTTTGCTCCACCGTGAGCAGCTCCGGCACGAATTTCGCCGCAACTCTCTTCATGGTCAAATCTTCGGTCATAATGGAATGTGCAAAAAAAGTGCTGATGCCCACCTCTTCCGCAATTTCTCGGATAGTGACACGACGGTCCCGCATCACCACAGCGTTATCTTCGGCAATGACCGGATCATTTCGGCATGTTGATGGCCGACCGGAGCGTGGCTCGCTTCCCACCGATGTGCGGCCTACTTTAAACCGGTTGTCATCATCATCATCATCATCAGCCTATATTTATGTCCACTGCAGGACGAAGGCCTCTCCCTGCGATCTCCAATTACCCCTGTCTTGCGCTAGCGTATTCCAACTTGCGCCTGCGAATTTTCTAACCTCATCATCCCACCTGACTTTCTGCCGTCCTCGACAGCGCTTCCCTTCTCTTGGTATCCATTCTGTAACCCTAATGGTCCACCGGTTATCCATCCTACGCATTACATGGCCTGCCCAGCTCCATTTCTTCCGCTTAATGTCAACTAGAATATCGTCTACCCCCGTTTGTTCTCTGATCCACAACGCTCTCTTCCTGTCTCTTAACGTTACTCCTAAGATTTTTCGTTCCATTGCTCTTTGTGCGGTCCTTAACTTGTTCTCGAGCTTCTTTGTTAACCTCCAAGTTTCTGCCCCGTATGTTAGCACCGGTAGAATGCAATGATTGTACACTTTTCTTTTCAACGACAGTGGTAAGCTCCCAGTCAGGATTTGGCAATGCCTGCCGTATGCACTCCAACCTAATTTTATTCTTCTGTAAATTTCTTTCTCATGATCAGGGTCCCCTGTGAGTAATTGACCTAGATAAACATATTCCTTTACAGATTCTAGAGGCTGACTGGCGATCCTGAATTCTTGTTCCCTTGCCAGGCTATTGAACATTATTTTTGTCTTCTGCATATTCATCTTCAACCCAATTCTTGCACTTTCTCGATGAAGGTCCTCAATCATTTGTTGTAATTCCTCTCCATTGTTGCTCAATAGGACAATGTCATCTGCAAACCGAAGATTGCTGAGATATTCGCCATCGATCCTCACTCCTAATCCTTCCCAGTCTAAGAGCTTGAATACTTCTTCTAAGCATGCAGTGAATAGCATTGGAGAAATTGTGTCTCCTTGCCTGACCCCTTTCTTGATAGGTATCTTTCTGCTTTTCTTGTGGAGAACCAAGGTAGCTGTGGAATCATTGTAGATATTTGCCAAGATATTCACGTATGCCTCCTCCACTCCTTGATTACGCAATGCCTCTATGACTGCTGATATCTCTACTGAATCGAATGCCTTTTCATAATCTATGAAAGCCATATAGAGAGGTTGATTGTACTCCGCAGATTTCTCGATTACCTGATTGATGGCATGGATATGGTCCATCGTAGAATATCCCTTCCTGAAGCCAGCCTGTTCCCTTGGTTGACTGAAGTCAAGTGTTGTCCTGATTCTATTGGAAATTATCTTGGTGAATATTTTATACAATACTGAAAGCAAGCTAATGGGTCTGTAATTCTTCAGTTCTTTAACGTCTCCCTTCTTATGGATAAGTATAATGTTGGCGTTCTTCCAGCTCTCTGGTACACTTGAAGTTGTGAGGCATTGCGTATAAAGGGCCGCAAGCTTTTCAAGCATGATATCTCCTCCATCTTTGATTAAATCTACTGTTATTCCATCTTCTCCAGGCGCTTTTCCCCTGGTCATGTCTTTCAAGGCCCTTCTAACTTCATCGCTAGTTATAGAAGGAGCTTCTGTATCCGGTTCATCACTATTTCGAATGGAAGAAGCTTGGCTGTTTTGGCTACTGTACAGGTCAGTATAGAATTCTTCTGCTGCTTTTACTATGTCATCGAAATTGCTGATGATATTACCATGCTTATCTTTCAGTGCATACCTCTTGCCTTGTCCTATGCCTAGTTTGTACCACTCCTTAATATGTGTGCTGCTCATAGTATCGTCACTGAAAGCCGTCTGAATCTTCCGAATGGTTTCCACTTCGCTGTCGCCTAGTTTCTGGCAGTAGCGCTGCTTCAGTCGCTCCGTCACTTTCCTTGCAATAAAAGAACCGACGAGAGCACTGCGCACTACCTCACTCGAGTAAAAATTCGCGAATGCGCACGAAGATTCAAGATGCAAGCGCGCTTGTTTCATATCTATCGGGTGTTCGCAGAAAAGAAAAAATAAGGTCGGATACTTTTTTAACAAACTTCGTAGGTAAAATTATGCGGCGGAAGTCATATTAGCATACGCACGAAGCGAGCATCGAGGTCAGTGGCTGCATTTGAGAGGTTTCTTACATATGCAGTCAGAAACACAAGCGGCCCACTTTGTGGACTTCATGAAGGAGCGACGGATACCGTGGCCACACGACCCTCCGGAGAACGTCGACCTCTTGGACGTCCTGCTGGATCTGGTGGTCAATTGGAGGGTCGCCCTGCTCTTCGACCTCAGACGAAGCACGAGGAAGTTCCACACGGCCAGCTTCGTATTCCAGGAGCCCGGACCGCTGATCGAATTACGAAGGCAGCAGGTGGGTCACGTGTACGAGAACGAGGAGGACACCGAGCACCTGATTACGAGAGCCGCAACGTTCCTCGCAAAAGGCGGAGGGAACATCACCAAGGAGGAGATCGACGCCCTGCGTCGCGACGAGTTGACGCTTACGTCGAATCTGGCGGCATGCAGCGACGAACGCGGAAAGGACGTTCTCGTCACCTTGAAACAGGTCCAGGACATGGCTCCCAACATGAAGCCCCAGTCCTGGCTGACGCTTCTCAAACGTCACCTGAACGACGACTCGTTGACGTCAGAAACTACGGTCTTCGCGTACGACGAGCAGCGCCTCGAGGCACTGTCAGAAGCTCTCACCTTGCTTCCTCCGGCGAGAAGTCTCAACGTGGTCGGGTGGCTGTTTGCTTACGCTTACATCTGGGTCGTGAACCCGGACTTCGATCAGCTTCGGCACAGCTACGACAACGAATCCGACTACGTGCTCACCAAGACGCTCTGCTTTCTCGCCGTCCACGAATCGTTCGGCCTGCTGCAGATACTGCACAACTTCGTCAAGCGCTTCGAGCACGGCGAGATCCAGATGACCTCGAACGTGTTGCAGAACACCGTCGACACACTCGTGCAGCTGGCCCAAAACTCGGACGCCATCACAGAACCGGCCAAGGCGACGGCCGTGGCGAAGATCAAAGGTCTGTGCCAAGAACGGTGCGCCGTGAGGGTGTCCAACAGGCGTATCCTGGACTGGCTGTACAAGAGCTTTCCCAACAGTTCATCGAGCTTCTTCGACGCCTGGATCAGCACACGAAAGGCGCTCGTGGCCCTGCTCAAGTCCGGCAATCCTCACCCGGTGATGACGGCCCGGTTCAAGTGGCGCACGCAGAATATCCACTATCTGCACTCCATCAACTTCCTGCAGGTCAGAATGTTCGCCTTCTACCTGCCTTTCTTCTACATCCACGGCTCCTCCTCAATGTCGTACAGCGGACTGGGCTTCCAGATGGCCAGCAGCATCGTCAATGCTATCGTCGGACGTGGCCGAAGCATCGACGAGGACCTTTCGAGGCGGTTCTGGTGGTCGTCGCTCAAGAGCTGCCGTTGGGACGAGGCCAGCTCGGTGCACGACAAGCGCTTCATCAAGGAACTGTTTGCCCTCAGGCTGACTGTCAAAGCCCTGGAAAGCACGGCCGACGGTGACAAGGCGTACTCGCAGCTGCAGTCCTTGGAGACGCTGACGGGCAGGCAGACCTTCTACGCCAGCTTCTGCAGCCGATTCTGCCATCGCGTCGACGGCGAGAACTGGTGCAACCTCGCCATGCACGAAGACGGTTATAGCCGTGCCTTTGGCTGCCATTACGTGTGGCCCAGATACATGAAAGTTGAACCAGAGTGCCTTGTTGTCTAGTGGCGCACTTCAGGCGCTATTCCCGCTTTTCATGTGCGCTCTCATGTATGTCGTGAACTGCGCCAACAAGGAACATGTGTTCCGTAGTGACTGAGTGACGGATGCAATACTGTGCAATGCTATGTGGCAATGCAATGCTATCACGTAAAGCAACCCAACAGCAGCTTTCACCCGCTTTATTACTAGTGTTTAGTCAGACGCATATTTCATTAGGTTGTTCCTGCCGACCTGTGTAGTCACAGCATGCAGGTATAGTTTATTTTCATATCGCAAGACTCACCCGAAGTGTGTTTGTCAGCATTTGTTTTTTGCGACAAGTCTGCAATGAAACTAATCTCGATCAGATTACGCTTTATTTTATTCAAGCAAAGTGTAATTCCTAATTAGTTTTAAATATATGTCATGAGCAAAGAAATTACTACTGTTGCCTTTTGTTATAGTATTAATATATCTTTTTATCAGCGCTCCTGGACATAGGCTACTCTAAAACCTACTCAATGAAATCGGTAACCGCAAGGGCGCCGCCATGTTGCACCGCTGTGCAGGTACAGAAGACGAGATGCGAGTCAGATGAGACGCTCAAGCAAACGCGATCTTGAGCCTTCCTCGGTATGGTGGCATCATCTAGGGGCCGTGTTCTGAAACGTTCCATTACGGCGATAGTTCGCCTTTCGCCTTCAGGCACGCACTGATTGGCTGGTACAGCAAAATTGAGTGACGTCTGGCTCAACGAGCCAATTAGCTCATCCAATTTTAAAGGAAAGCCTGCTTTAAGTCAAAAGCTGAAGAAGCCATTTTATCATCTTTCACATTAGGAGAAAGTCCCCCTGCAGGCAGTAAAGGCAAAGGTCAGAAAGTTATGTAAAAAATTAAATTTCGACGGTTTAGTTAAATACATAGAAAAAAGCGAATGCACGAGCCTGCATATGTTTTCAGCGCGAAAACGCACAAACTAGGCATTCCGCTAAGGGTAATTGTTTCAGAAAAGGGTATGTGGCAAACAAGCGTATCTTTGTTTTTGCGGAAAAACTTAACTTATTAAAAGTAAATTACCCATTCCTCGTGCGAAAATCCTAAGAAATCCTCGCGTTTTAAGACAAATGCAAATACAATAGCTATATGGCATACTCACTCAACATTAAGGACCTGTACTACTCTGCCACATCGTGAACTTCTGTCCTGTATGATTACATGGACAATTATACTCGCGGACAACTTTCTGAGGCAATGAAGGGAAAGCTAACGAGGCAAAGAGCGCGCAAGTAAGAGCACTTCTGAAAAGAGTGCCGGGTTTTAATTAACGTTGGTTTAGGCTTAGGAACAGAAAACATAGAGAGCTTATTAAGAACAGTTAAATAAGACAGAACACACCACTGAGTGTAAAAGTTTACTTATTTTGCGGCTTTTCCCTTCCACGTCTGGGCAAATGCGAAACCGTCGCAAGTGGAAGCTTCGTCGATTTAGCGTCTGTACCGAGCAACCAAAAGCACTGTCAAACGCTGCCGGACTACTTGGCGCGGTAACACATGTGTAGTATCCACGCGCCCCTTCATTGCCACAGAAAGTTGTCCGCGAGTATAGTACAGTTACGTTGCTTTCCAGAATTAAACAAGTTTGGCAGTACAAAGTTTCTTGGAGCTTTTAACGATGTACTTAAACTCGACATTCATGACATGGGATGATAAGTGTTACATTAAGACTAACGGCATGTTTATTGGCCCTTGCATAGCACCAATTTTGAGTGACCTTTACTTTGCACATCTCGATGGCCAACTGCAGGACCCACTACAAATTACAAAATTAACCAAGATCTTCCGATACTTTGATGATTTTCTCGTAAATTTTAGCACTAACAAAGCGGACCTCGAATCAATAATGATTCAGTTGCTGAATCAATTCCACGAATGTTTTAAAGCACTCAATTCAACCTGTGAATTACCCGTGGAACGATCCATGTTTTTAGATATGAATCTAAAATTTTTGCTAACTCACATTTAGCTGAGCGTACAAGACACGGGCCAGCAAGCCGAGTCTTCCATTCAAAACTTTTAAAAAGGCCTATAGCAACAATGTGTTTCACCAATGCCTTAAACAAACCATGTTTTAACTCGATAACCGATGCCTTTAGTAAACAGACAGACCGTCTTCAGATAGCGGGGTATCCGAAGAAAGCATATAAATTAAATATCCGTAGTGGAATCGGTTCTAAAAAGTTAAAGGGGAAACCACAGGACAGCCAAGCAGCATTGCAATGCATCCGAAAAAAAAATAACTGTGATACCCTACATGCGCCAGTTAGTGCATAACTTGAAAAAGATAGGAAAACACGCTAACGTAAACATATTTCCTGCTCCTAAAGAACTTTCCGCAATGTGTTCGAAGGTAAACAAAACAGCAACGAAGCCACAGTCCTGCTCCATAAAGCATGAAAACCGCCTTGTAAGAAACTGCATTGAAGCTGTTGTCTATTCGATCCCACTGTCCTGCGGGAAACTATATGTAGGACAAACCGGAAGATGCATAAATGAGAAATTAAAAGAACACAACTACAACGTACACAAAGTGATTAGTAGCCACTTAAGTCTCCACTGCAGGGATTGTGGTTGCACTTCAATCTTGTCAGGAACAAATGCACCAGGAAGAAGCAGAGAAAAAGAACTAGAGAAATAATTGAAGCCGAGGAAATAGCATGCCTAAAGGAAAATTGTGTTAGTATGTCTTCTCTGACCCTCTCCCAAAAAGAACTTCATTTTTTTGATTTGCAGATAATACAGCCCGTGCTTGTGGTGCAAGTCGATGATGTACGCTGACGAGAGATAGGAATAAGTGTATCATTTTATGTTATTCGTTCTTCCTTCTCCTATTTTTTGACTGTCAAGGTATAGATATGCCCACACATCAAAAAATAAAATCAGTTGCAAGTCGGCTCTATGTTCGTCTTGTGTTCCGTGAAATTTGCGCTGTTCGCCTACTTTCGCATTTTATTGCAATAGCAAATATATGGACACTCTAGGCGCATTTCTACCGTCGCTGTCGCCGTGCGGTTCCGTATGAAGTCTAATGGCGATAAAATCATAGCCTCGCGCCGTATGCTGTATGTCTGAGTGAAAGCGTGCGAGAGTGGGCCGGCGATCGCGGCTCCATATTGCGCACGCAAGGGAGGAAACTGAGAAGGAAGCGCGCCGTCTCTCATCGGCGAAACGCTCCGGGGGAAGGGGACGTTCTACTCCGGGCGGCCAGGGGGCGGTGAGGCTCCGGTGGGAGGGTAGGGAAGGGGGCGTTCTACTCCGAGCTATCTTGAAAGCAATCGACGTAGATTAATTTTTTAATCTACGTCGGGGACGCAGTCCGCCGTAAGCTGTTTTCGCGGATTCATTCGCGTTGATGCGAGACGCAGCACGTAGGTCAATTCGCTCGCTGCAGTTGCTGCGCTTCCCGACTCCAGCGTTTTGACATTGAGTTTCTGCAGTCATCGAGTGAGATGTGTTCATGTTTGCTTGTGTGTGCGTGACACGATGCTTGTTCATTTAGCTAGTATGTCTATGTTTACAAGTTTATACGGCCGATAAAACTACTACCCTTACTTCGTATAGCTGTCCACTAATTTACTATCACAATCTATGCTTCGTCTTTCGTCCTAAACTTTTTTTTTACTTTTTATTTAGACTTTTTTATTGAGAACATACGGACCCAACTATACACGTGCTTGCTGTTCGAAGTCTAAGCTCATCCTTAATTTAATGCGACAGAGGTCGTTCGGCAAAGCACTCTATAGCTACTAGAATTTTTACTGTTGCCCTTAAGCATCCATGTTCCTCAATAGGCTTAAGTATATTTTACTGCGTCATCAAGAAGTTGCAATGTTACTGCAATACGTCAGTGAAGACACTGCACCTTGTTTCTGGAGTGCAATGAAAAAGGTTGGAAGCATTGTTACCTTACTCAAAACATTATGTAAAGTTACAGTGCTGATGCAACGTACTTGTCCCTGAAGGACAAGCGAAAGGTTGACTGGGCATCTTTAGTGACTGCTTCGCTCCCTGTAACATATAAAGGGTGTCTCAGCTAACGTTATACTTGTCCCTGAAGGACAAGCAAAAGGTTGACTGGGCATAAATATTTAGTGACTGCTTTGCTCCCATTCGTAACATATAAAGGGCGTCTCAGCTAACGTTGTCTAAGCAAGCAAAAGAAAAAAAAAACTAGTACACATTGCATAGTGTACAGCTTCGTATAGTGTACCAGTTTCAAAAGGGTGACAATGCATGCGTAAGCTTTCCTTCCATTTCACTCCTTCCAAAAGAGGTATCATTCCGATTAGCGATTTTGTTCCTTATTACTTCCACCCATATTCCCCTTTCTGTCTTTATCTCAAAATAGTACACTATATATGCTGCTTGAAAGAATAAGCATTTGGTTGTTAGTCAGCGTCGTCGTTTGCCCCTTTCTCACGTCGCGTTGTTTTCAGCCGTTTCTGCTCAAGTCATGACCGAAGTGCTTACCATGCCATACCCCCTTTGTATGACAACTAGATAAGATAAGACATGTTTTTACTACGACTGCATTGTGAATAACCACAATGCAGTCATTGAACATAGTACAATAGAAGTGCTGACGCTGGGTTATGCCACGCCGAAAATTCGTCCCAAGGTACCCCGCAGAAAGCACACAGCATTCTTTGACCTGTCTAACAAGGGGTGTTAGCATCGTCCAAGCTAGTGAGCTAATAATCCAAGCCAGGGAACCAGAGGCCCCAGTGCCACTCCCAGTGCAACAAGCACAGTTTGGTGCTCAATCACAAGAATGTGCACGACGCAGCATCAAGGTCCGGTCAAAATAACTTTATTTTTCTTGAAATAGACAGAAGAGTCAAGAACAATGATAGATTCATATAACCACACCGGAAGAAGGAAGAAACAACAATGGTTTAAATTACATCATTCGATTACTTAGATATGCGCTCTATTTGGTATTTGCGGGAATGCGTTCATCCATGCAGGCACTGGAAGAAAAGGCTGTGCAGTTTAACAGCCATCGGGTTTAAGGCATTTGCGTTCACCTGGGTTCCTGTATCCCAGAGCACAGCACAAAAAAAAGTCAGACACAAGCAAGTGTTCTTAGCAAGCCAACTAACCAGTGAACACATCAGGAAGCTACGGATGGGAGGACGACGCTTGTACAACATCAAACAATCAAATGCACCTCTACACTACAGCACCGGCAGGTGCATTCAGGAAAAGCAAACATGGAAGAAAAAGTGCATGACAGTGAAATTGTTTCTGTCAAGCCCACTACACAGTCAATGCTGCCAGACAGTGCCAGGCAACACATTAGGAAGAGCACATTGTCTCTGCAAAGATGCACGTCAGCAGTTGCCCTACACCTGCTAGCGACCACTGTGGCTCAGTCGTTCAAAGTTACTTCGGCTACACTCTGTTACATACTTGACAGGCAATGTTGCAGAAGCTACACAAGCTCTCATATCTTTGATCTCAATGCATGATGTGTATTTTTGATCTGCGGCACCTGTCGCAGATGTAGTTAAATCGTGCAGCTAATATCTGTCGGGTCACACATTGTTTGTGCTTTTTCGTGCTTC
Organism: Dermacentor silvarum; assembly: GCF_013339745.2. Classification (NCBI taxonomy): domain Eukaryota; kingdom Metazoa; phylum Arthropoda; class Arachnida; order Ixodida; family Ixodidae; genus Dermacentor; species Dermacentor silvarum. Next base: position 114,135,459 of record NC_051156.1, on the reverse strand, counting down.
CAGTACATGATGCACTATGTATTGCTCCCAAGCACCTGCGTCAGACAATGGAAGTTGTGCAAGCTGTGCGGTCATGCTAATGTGAAACTCCGTCTGTTCCCGAGTGCATTCAGATGAGCGACGTCTTCTATGTACTAATTTCTTTGTAAATTTGATTCTAGCATATGAAATTACTGTTAAACTTCATTGTATACTAAAACATTCGTATATGTTGTTTTTACATGTGGTGCACAAATTTTCGGTTCCAAGTTCACTCTAGCTCTTGCCTTCATAGCACTGCCTACTATGTAGAAAATGGTGTATTGGGAAGCAGAGGACCCTGTACTGCCCATGTATCCACAAGAGGCATAAACTATGCATAGTCATTAACTAGCATAATACCTCTTACAAACATTCCTTCTTGTCAATCAACACTTTAATCATGTAGAGTCATCCGAGCCTTCGTTTCCATGAACTAAGTCTACCCCATTCATACTTGAAAGCACACCTTGACTCGGCTAAGTCCACGGTGGAAGAATAGACAGGTGTCTCAACGATGCCTGGGAATCGGTTTCTTCCTTGGTAGTTTCCACCTCCCTCACTAGGGCCACAAGAGGATAGGAGGCATCATTTTCTAGCCTGAAAGCATTGAAGTCTTAGCTGCAATCGCTGTGAGCATGTATAAAAATGTGGAGAAGTTCCAACAGAACGAAAATATTGCGTTCAAACAACCGCAGTAATAAGTGCTGTTCATCTTGAATGCGAACGTTACCTGTCTTGCTTAAATGATTACTGTGAAGCCGCAATTAAAGAGAGAGAGAAAATGATAAATGAAAGGCAAGGAGTTTAACCAGGAATGAGCCCGGTTAGCTACCCTACACTGGGGGAAGGAAAATGGGGAGAGAAAGGTTAAGAGAAGAATATAGTCCGCTGTGGATATCGCCGACGTAGCAACAGATCTCTGCTCTATCACTGACGGTCACTCAGTCCGGATCACAGACTGTCACTTAATCCGGTAGTTTTCAGAAATCGCGGCAGTGCTTTTGTGGCCTTTTGTAGCTGCGATTCGACGCCATGGTCCCAAGATCTTGTTCAAGGTTAATGGTATTTTATTCAGCTGATTTGGAGCTGTGCACAATTAAAGAACAATTAAAGCACAATTAAAGAATTCCCAAGGGTACTAGGCCCTGGTTTCAGCTTTATGATAACACGCGAAATGATGCACAGGAAGGCAACTTCCAAATGATTAATGGTCACACTGCCAACTGGCTCTCCGAACTGCTCTTCTCAATGTAATGTAGATGGTCCTTATGCCTTCTTTTTTCTAGAAAACTGTTCGCCATGTTGAAGTGAGAGCACATGCTGGCTTTAGAGTTGCCCCATCAGGTGCATACAAAAATTATAAATAACGCAGAGTGCCCGAAATGCATGAGCTGGAGGAATAAAAGACCAACTGATCCATTCTTCAAGTTGGGCACAGAAGCCAAAGGACCGTGGTTTGCCGAGTGCAGCAACTGGTGCGCGGTTAGCACGCATGCCAATTGCGCAATTAAGCTGTTTATAATCTTAGCTACTCTTATTTAGCGTAACTTCCCAGTTACTCTAGTCAAGTTTTTTTTTACACCGAGTAGTGCCCAACTTGTCTATTGAATGCTAACACTGCATGGTGGGGCGAAAAGAAAGAAAAAATTACCATGACTGTATAGACATTTCCCAACTCGGCAGATATTAAAATCTGCATGAAGCACGCGATACCTAAAATAACGCTACAGCAATTGTTTATGATGAGAAAAATGTGTAGAGAAGCGAAGAAAATACTGCTCTGCGGTGCCACACTCACAAATGAGAAAGTCTGAAGACTCTTATACGTCCAAACAGAAATGTGCGCACGGCCCTGACCACACAGTATGTGTCTATCACTGCCTGCACGCTGATGCACAATCGAGGAGACGGTGCCGCAATTTTCACTTGACACGCAACACCAGCACATCTGGACATGCAAAGGCAGAAAACTTGCTGAAGAGCACTAAGACAGTGTACAATCCTGGATGACTGCACTGCAAATCGAGATTCAAGAGGCGGTTCGTTTTGTAGTTCGTAGCTACTTATTCAATTTTTCTTCACAAATCGCATAAGCAACAATAAATAATGGGCAAGAGCTAGTAGTGCCTCAGAAGTAACATCGCTCGTTATAAAGGCGCAACCGCATGCACGCGATTTTCGAGCGACAACGACAAGCGACGGCGACGAGCGACAGGTTCTGCCGTCGCGGAGACCGATTCGTCGCTGTCGCTGCTCGTGTCGCCGGTCTCTGGCCAGCCAAAAAATATCGCTTGTCGCCCGGAAGTCAGCACGACGACATCCACTGGGGACAGCGATTGCGCAACAACATGGCAGCAATCAGTCTGCCCGCTTCGATCTGAATTCACTCTTGTAACTTACTCTCTGCTGTGACAGCAAAAAAATAAATAGTACGATCAGTTATCGCTTCGTCTCATCGCTAGCTGAGGACTAAGTATCGGCGCTCTCTTGTCATTATTATTGAGATCGGTTATTTGTTTTGATGCTGTTAGGCCTGAAGATGCCACCGAGAGTGGAGAAAGTGTTTTTCACCAGGTGGCGCCACGGCATTTTACGCTGGCAGCATGGGACGGATTTCCACTGGGGATGATAGCATATTTAACCCTTTGAAGGTTTTTGCCGTATCTGTACGGCGGCGGTTTTCTGTCCCGCAAGGTCTTTGCCGTACGGGTACGGTTTCGATCCTCTGTTTGAAATTTCGCGCCATAATGACGATGCATGCTCACCGGGAGGTGCTGCCACCTTTTAGGACTTACAAGAAGCGTTTGACATTTGTGCTACCTTCTAGCGGAGATAAACAGAACTGATTTCTAGTTTCAGCGCGTGCGTCGCGCAGGCTGCGGCAACACCCCTTTCACGGTTTCGGTTTCGTCGCGTGATCGCAACGGAGGCGTGCGAAATGTGAGTTTTCTCTCTGTCGGCACTCTCTTGCAGGGGCGGCGGAAGTTGATTTCTATCTTGATTGGCGCTGTCTTAGCTTGTTTATCAGCGCCGATCACGAGGTATTCTCGCTCTCTGCGGCAACGCGGTTTCGGTTACGCCGAATGATCGCAATGGAGGCGCGCGAAACGTAAGTTTCTCTTTGTCGGCACTCTTGCAGATGCGGCAGAAGCTGATTTCTACCTTGATTGGCGCTGCTCTTAGCTTGTTTATCACCGCCGCTCACGAGGTATTCTCGCTCAGAGGGTGCCTCAGACCTCTGCCCAAGGCAGCCGCATTCAGAGAAGATGTCGTGTGTGCCAACACAACTCGTCGCCCCAAGAGGAGAACAGACACGCGTTTTTGGTGTGCCGACTGCGATAAGGCGCTATGCGTAGAACCGTGTTTCAAGGAATACCACACTCTGAAATATTACTGAACATTTGGAGTTCTGAGTGATGCCGACATCAAAATACTGTTTCAAATTTTTTTTTTCACTATTTATTCCCGACTTTATACATTTTGTACATTCAATATCCGCAATAAAGTAATTTGACCATCTGGGAAAGTTTTTTTTCAAAATAATTCGACCTTCAAAGGGTTAACTAAATCTAGACAAAACGTTGACCTTTTGATAAAATTGAGATTTCTTTACGCATGCATGATAACATTTATTTGCACAACAATGTAAATTCGTCGCTACTCTTTTTCGCGATGTCGCGTTCATGTGGTTGCTCCACGGCGCGACACGACAGCGCGAGAGGTTGTGCCTGTCGTGTCGCTTGAATATCGCGTGCATGCGGTTGGGCCTTAAGGGTGTTTCACAGCAAAATACATGACCGATAGGCCTCACACCACTACCAGACAGAAAATGATGCCCCCAACACTGTAGCGCCCCTGCCAGAGGAGGAAGGAAGCGTTAACACAGTCCTAGGCAGCCCACTCTGGAGACAGGCAGCATTATAGAGATACCTGTCTATTCTTACACGGTGGCTAAGTCAAAGCGTCAACTGGCCCCGTCAGTGCCTTCCACGAATAGAAGTTCTATATCAGTTCAGTGTGGACTATATTACAGAACTTTTATAAACGCACATTTCTCAAAATCTTGCCCTATATAAAAATATCTGATTTAAAAGGAACATGATACCCAGAATTAAAAACAGGAAGAAAACAAAAAATCAACATGAGAAAAATAGTAACTCATCTAATACAAAGAGTATGCATGTCACGAAGACACATGCTATATGCCAAGCTCGCCCATAAACCAGCCTTGATGAAAGATGAAGTGATGTCTTCGCACCAGTGGGTGCCATTTTAAAGAAAAGTGCAAAAGTGAAATGTTTAGCCTGATGCTGAACAAAACAATGTAAAAATATTTATACATATCCTAAATAGTACTTTAGAAATTCACACAGGCACCCAAGTGCAACTCAAGCAAAATGGCAGTTTACAGAAATAATACCTTATCCATTATACAACATCTTTCCAGCATTGGCCCACAGTTTCAAACAAGTACAACATGTGACACTGTAAAATCGAAATGCATCGTAATAAAATGAAACCAAAAGAGCTTTCCAACCAATGGCCATACATTTCACACAGCCAGCCCTTGGCATCTCTTTAGTTTCCAATAAAGGTTCTCTCGTAATCCTTGACAAGGCATTGCAATGTATAATATCTTATGAATAATGAACACACTGAATGCACAACCACACACAGGTGATTTTGAAACGAAATACTAAGATGCAGCAGCACATAACAAAATTATGCATGTGGATTAGGCAAGCAAAGGCCACAACACGTACCAAATGGCAAATTATGTCTTTGGATGATAAGGCAGCTGCCACAAAAGAGTTATCGATAACCTCAGCAACACTGTTTTTAGCACAACAACCTTATAAAAATTTAACGCTAGATGAAATTCTGATGCTGAAAACTTATGATTGCCTCTGAAGAAATGAAGCACTTCGATTGCAATATGATGCCTTATATCATTTAACTTCTGTTAATTGCTTGAAGCCAAAGAGTGCCCCAAAATTTACCATGCCACAACAATATTTAACCAGTCTCCATCTCTGAGTAAAACCACTGGATAGTCTGAAGTGTCTTAGACAAAAAAATATGCTCAGCATAGTTAGACCAAAATATCAAATGTTTCTGTATTGTCAAATATTTAGTATTACAGAGACAATGGAACTGGTTCTTGTTTAAAAGAGTGTGCATGTAAGAAAAAGCTCTTTTGTACAGGAGGTGACTAGACAACAAAACAACTTGAAAAGGTATAAAATGTCACGATTAGGTATGTTCTCATTCGATTGAAATCCACTTATAAACACTGACACCATGATAATCTCACGGTTGCCACTCCTGTGTTCCTTCCAGAATTTCTGTACACATTAGCTGGAGAAATAGCATAAAGAATAGCTGCGCAATTATTTATGCAGTTTCACTGGCCCTAAATGATTGGAACTCCACAAAAACAAGGCAGTGGATCATGGAGCCATCAGACTTTAAGTGACAATAGCGCATTTCACATAACATGCTAAAATAAAAGTGCATGTGATCTTCAACACTGTGGATCAACATAACGCCAATGTTGGGACACTGCCTCTTGTGTAAGCTCCTCATATTAACACATACAAAGTAACAGGAGCAAGGAGCAGATTGAGAACGATCACATCTTGCTGCATACAACTTGAATTTTTTCTGCGCAACCATTAAGCTCTCTTGAATGACAGTTCAGTATAAGGAGCAGTGCTCCGTATACAGCCAGCACTGGCATTCACAATCAAATGGTTGCACTTTTGTTAGTACTGGGCACAAAAACAAACTTGTGCTGCTCAATGGACAGAGTGCTTTTAGTACTAAAGCAATGAAACAGATGCCAAGGAAACTCGTAGCCTAAGAGCTGTATACCCACAGTGTTTTTCTTGTCTGAAACCTGTAATTGGCACAGCAATTGAATGAAGTTATACTGATATGTTCAGTATTCGTGACATGCAAACAGAAAAAGATGAGTGGCCACAGCAAGGAGAAACATGGTGCCTCAAAGCAGTTCTGACACAGCTCTGTTTTAAGTGCATACAGCTCCTCAGTGCAATAGCTGCCACTCGTAAACTTTCACCCTATCCCACTTTTAATTTTTATCCAAGTCAAAGTCAATGAGTGTCGATACTTTCAAATGTGATCTACAAACTACATGGTTCAGACTAGTGGTTGTCCAGATCTTGTTCATATGCATCCAGACCACAGAACAACAGTTCACAAATGCACATTTGATATAGTAAAAACAATAAAGAAGGCAATTTTTATCAAAGCGATGTTAAATACATTTAGTTGTATAAAGGCAAGGCTGGATTTCATTACTACAATCAGAGTTTCTTAGCCAATAGCAAGCATAGATTTACAAATTCATGCGCTATACTAAGCAAAATAACAATCCCAAATGTTATTAATTTGCATTTAGTATAACTTTCTAGAAGTTATTTCTGAGTTTTCTTTTTTTATGAACACTAGCGTAGTCAAACCGAGTATGTTGATGGTGCCTTAAAGAGTATTCCGGAATTTGGACTGCAATTGGTGAAGCGTGAATTAGATGGGCAGGACTGAAGTTATGCAAATAGTTGATCTGCCCTGAGTTCGATCACAATTGATTGAAGCACGCAAGTGAATAACTGACAGGGATACAACATACTGAAATGATGACGCTCCTATCCACTCGTGCTTGATTCTCAATGGAATTTGACATGGTTATTCCTTGATACTTATCTGATCCACAGCAGTGTCGGTCTGCAGGAGAAAGAATGCTACAAGTGCCAGCAAATCGTCAATGATGAAAGATTATTAAGATCACACAAACGCATTGGCATAATAAGTAAAGATTCATAGAATACATCTGTATGTGATGTAAACAGCATATCCTGTCATGCAAACATCAAGCTCAACTTGGCACGTTCCTCCAGTTGCACCACACTGATGACAAAAATAGAGAGCGAAGCAGCAAGGACTGAGATATTACACACCGAGCCAAATGCTTGCTACAAGGCATGTATAAATGCAGTCACCCATGTATACAACAGATCTCGGCTCAACAAATCAACGCACAGGCAAAAAGGCAGCCTGCCAAAAGTTACGAAGCCTCCTCATGCATGAGCAGATATGCCACTAGGCTGAGCACTACACACAAGTCGATCCTCAAAAAAAAAAAAAAAGCTGTTTTGAAGAAGGCGTAACCAGGTTTCAGCATTTTTGAAGAAACAAAATGGTGCATACAGCCTGTACATTACAATTATATGTGTATTACAGTGTACTGTGCCGTACATTGCTAGCCTTACACTAAGAGCCCTTTTGAGCTTCCGTGCATCAGGTGAGCAAGGAGCAGCCCCACAAGACAGCTTGGAGACAGGTCTCATGTTTTTATAGCTTTATATATTTAAATTGCCCCACCAGACAAGCAATTCTGTCAAATTATTTAGCTTGCAGAGACAGATATTGCACACTCAGAAAGTGGCTCAGAAGCTTTCATCTCTAGACACTGTGTGAGGTGACACGCCACTGCCTAAATGACAACCTCCTGCGAAAAAGCTCGTACATTAGCATAAACACTTGGTCAAAATGCACGCAACAGCATCTTCCATGGCTACGCAGCCATTGTAAGAGCAGAATAAGCGTTGTATATACAAAGTGTTTGGCTCGTAACCAACTACAAGGAGATGTTTTTGATGCCCCACACAGCGGAAGTGCCAGTTTACACTAACCAGGCACAACACCACCATGGCACCTCAGCAAATAGGTGGCCTACAAAATGACAGGTCAATGCATCGTTACAGCTCATGTAAAAATCTTCCTGAGCATTAAACTAGAAATTATACGTGCCGTTATACAGGAACAAACCATAGATTTTCCTCCTAAGCTTATTGGAACGAAATTTGGTGCTGTGTTCATTTGGCCACCACGGCAATAGTAGTGGGTATAGTCGACAGATTTGTCTAGTCGTCATTCTTCTGGCTTCAGACATTCTTGTGACTTCAGTTATTGTGCTTTACATTCCCAAATTTCCAAGCAATCATATTACAGTGGAATCTCATTGATACAATCTTCATGGGAACTGGAAAATGAAGGGTATCGTCCAACCAAATCGTATTATACCAGGAAAAGAAAAAGAAACGTGTCATCCCGAAAAACGGATAATGCAGAATCGTATCGCGATTCCACTGTATTAAAAAAACATGAAGGCAATATGTCTCTGCATGCGTGCATAAGCGCTGCCAATTGCTGCATTTATAATGTACTATTTCCTTGAAAGCAATCAATATGCAGCGTCACAAAGTCATTTGAAGCCGAAAGGATGGAGTTTGGGCAAATCCATGTATGTAAAACACAGCATTGCCATGCTGTCTGAACTGCCACACTTACAGCTACTGTAGACAATATGGCCAGATGTCCACCTAGTGATTTTTATACGAAACTTTACGGAATAAACAATGCTATCGCTTGCTCAACATGCAAAAGCCTTTCCCTCCTCAGTTTCTCAAACATAACAGGGGCTCATAACATCATTCAAGGACTGAAACACTGTTTGTGAAAGCTCTAACATTTTTATGGACACTACGCCTGTCAACAGCAAACACAAGCAAAACTGCGATATTAGGATCTGAAGAGAAAGGCGTTAATACGATGACAGACAGAGAAACACACACACAGGGCGCTATTGCAGAGGGCACAATATTACAGTGCATCTTATTCGGATCACTTAAAACGAGATCATATGAAAACGGGCTCGTCATATAAAGTTCACTTAAATGCAAACAGCTGCATGCAATGAGCGTGCCCCATCTCAATGGCAGCTGCAGGCCTCTGAAATATGCTGCAGAAAGCTAGCATATTATAGAGCACATGCACCAATCTTATGGTGTCAAGAATATGTCCAGCTAAACATTTTTCAGATGCTAAGAAATGATTTAAAGTATACAAGTCTGCAAGTAGTACTACACATGCATCACAGAACTGTCAGAGCATCAAGCACTCAGTTTGCAGGAGCAACCATATACAAACATCAATGACAACAAAAATCCCTAAATCTCGAAAGGTGGGTAGCTTTCTAATTTGTAAAAGCATCCAAGGAATACACTTGTAGTATCATCATGGCAAACAAAAATCAATAGGATTTCACTTCAGTAGAGATTCATACTATCACATACATCACACAATGTCATACAGGTGCTAGGGTCAGCATAGCTTGGAAAAATTGGAAGCTAGCCGATAGCCAAAATACCTTGGGCTTTACGAGGAATGAAAAGCTCAAGAACAATGTACGTCAAAGGGTTTTGAAAGCCACAGAGATATGACAGAAGATCAGGAACAGCTGCAACATCTCTGCCAACACTCTCACTCACACAAAAGCTAGATCTTTCTTCCTTTTCTTTTTTTTTGTCTGGAGTCCAAAAACAACTGCCATGACAGCAACTAGCTGAACACAGAACAGCTCATGCTAAAACACCACTACTGTTCTCTGGTTCACTGAAACTTGGAAAACTGGGAAGGCAAACGTTGTTGAACATTAATGAAGGCCGTCTGCAGAGTACTTAATTTTCACAAGTTTGTTTAATCAAACTACAGACAAAGCATGTGAAAGCTCCCCCCTCCCCTTTATTCTGGTCTAAAATCATACCCTTAGTTTACAATAATGTCACTTGAAAAGTCATGCACTATGGGTGCACAAGAAAACAAAACAGTTAGTATTCTGTGATTAATTATCCCTAAGACATGGCATTAAGGCCCACCAACAAACTTTTTAGGGGTAAATATACATCCAACTCATTATATCAGCCACTACGGTCCGATAAGGCAAGGAAGTGTTCCAGTTATAATGGCTTCAGTACTGGTTAGGCGTCCCATTAAACAGTGAACTGTACTGTTCGTTTGCTCGTTTTAAAGACTTGGAGGCACTAAAATGTTGACGCACAGGAGGGCAACATTATCAATAAAGGAACCAAGACAAGCACATGTCATTCACTTCACTGCAGGCAGGCATTGCACAGAGTGCAGCTTGAAGCTACAAGCGGGGAAACAAACTTCAATGCTGTTCTGCTCAGTTTCTATGCATTGATGTGGAAAAGCCTTAACTGTGCAGTGCTCACAAATCTGATTTATGGCACAAGAGTACACCTACACAACAGAGCTATCATATTCGCGCGAGCTTTGAAGCCAGTGAGGAGAGCCTGTCAAGTCTAACCTCTTGCTGTCACATGGCTGCCTGTGATGCTGGTGCAAAGAAAGTGCCAACACAAACAAGCACTAATTCACAAGTGAAGGTTTGCCTGAAAAAAAGTGACATACATAGAGTCGCCGACCATTTATTCGGACTCGACGGGAACCGCCGAAAAGTCCGAATAATCGAGAGTCCGAAAAAAGGATTCGCCAGAAAAAAGTACCTTTATGGTCCCAGTGGACAGAAAAAATTGTTAATGCGCGACTGTACAGATGCACGCTTACGTGCGATCAGGTCAGCCTGTATATCCGACAGTGTCTGGCTATCACTATAGGCAGAGAAGAGCATCGTCAAGGCCTGCTCCAAGTGCGCACTTGATGGCTGTGGTGTGGGCGGTGCGTCGTCATCAGAGTCGCTGTTCACTTGCGGTGGATCCAGAACCTGACGGACGATCTCATCATCCAACTAGGCACAGGGCAGGACGGCACTGTCGAAGTTAGCGAACTGTTCAAACGTAACAGCGGGGATATCGACCCCACTGGCACGGAGGTCGTCGGTAACGTTCGTGTCAGGCGGCAGCTCAGCCGCGGGGTCGTGGCCTGTGGCACTGTCCTCATCAAGGACAAATGCTGCATGGCGAAAGCAGTTGCGGATTGTGTCCACCGTCACTGCCTTCCAGGCATCAGACAGGATGCTGATGGCTGAGAACACATCCACAACGTACTTCTTGCCGCGGTCCACCCACAAGAGCACGCGATTCAAAAGGTGCGATCGGTAGTGAACCTTCAAGTTCTTAATCACGCCCTGGTCCATGGGCTGCAATACACTTGTATTTGGCGGCAAAAACTCAAGATCAATTGCCTTCAGGCTGGTTATGTGCCCGTGGGCACCGCAGTTGTAGACGAACATGAGCACCTTGCGGTTCTGAAGCTCGTATTTCCGGTCAAGCTTCCGGATGTACTTTTCGAAAAGATCCTGGGTGATCCAGGCCTTAGAGTTTGCCTCATACCAGACAAGAAGCATCCTGACCCCTTTAAAACATCTAGGATGTTTCGACTTTCCAATAAAGAGGAGCGGAAGCTTCTCCGTTGCTGACATGTTGCCTCCCACGACAACTGTCAGACACTCCTTGCTATGCTTTCCCCCGTGGCAGGGCTCCCCGGACAAAGCAAGCGTCTTGTCAGGCAACATCTTATAAAAGAGGCCCATCTCATCACAGTTAAAGAAGTTGTCTGGAGAGTACTGGCGCAGCAGTGCACACAGCTTGTCTGCGCGGTAGCTCGACGCAAGGGTTTGGTCGACAGCCCCACTCTCGCCACGCATTCGTTTAAATGCCAGGTTGTACCTTTTTCTTGAAGTTCCGCAGCCAGCCATCGCTGAATTTAAATCCAGTAATATCCATGCGCAGGGCCAGCGTCTCTGCTTTTTGTCTGAGCAGATCGCCAGACATGGGTATCCGCTTAGCTACAGTGGCGCTCAGCCACATGTTCAAGGCCTCTTCCAGCTTAGGATGGCTGCCATTGCGGAAATTTTTCTGCTTCCCCGCAGAAACTTTCCGCTGCCTCCAGGATCTTCCCCTTGTTCTTCAAGTAGTCGGAGACGGTTTGCTTCGAAATGGAGAACTCCCAAGCAACTTTGCATTGAGGTCGGCCGCTTTCCACCTGATGAATAATGGCTGCTTTCTTCGCCATCGTCAGTCTTGTAATTGCCATGTCTCATCGGCGCAGATGGCACGGGTGGCATCGGAGCCATTTCGCACTACGCGACGACTGGACGAGCAAATCAGGCCTAGCACACAAAGCAAAAGAGCGAGACTTGAAAGGTAGCTGTTGACAAAGCCTACGTCAAGTAACCACTGACAATGCAAAGGCCAAGCACCGACTTCCAAACACACTGGCTTGGCCTGCTGTTTGGCCGCAGTATACAGTCAATGGATACTGGACTGGTTAAATCCAAAACACGGCAGCCAATACGTGCAGCCAACAAAAGTATAGCCTTCGAGATCGGCAACTGTAACTTGTAGGTGCTGCATGGATTTAGACACCAGTAATCCAACCATCATTTCAGTGCTGGCAACCTAGCAAAATGTAAACATTGCAGCCAGGTTGTCGTGACCGTATCGTGGCGTTCGACGTCGCATGTGACCAGGCCGCCGGAGTCCGAAAAATCGAACGGCACGCTGTAGAGTGTCCGAACTATCCGTTGTGGTTATACATTACTTCAATGAGACGAGTGGCGGTGCCACGAAGGTGTCCGAATAAACGGTCGGCGACTGTATTTGACTAGTACCACATACAACTCACAGGTCACTACACGTAAAACATATTAAACGTATGCACCGGGGCTCGTATCAGGCTCAACAATGATAAAGAAAACGGTGAGATAGGTAAAACCTGCTGTTGGATCTCCATGGTGCTGATCTCCGAATATACAACATACAGGGTGACCCAAAAAAAGCACAAAAAATGCAAATATTAATTCATTCGAAAAGTGCAGACAATAGCATGATGCAGTTTTCACAAAAATGCTAAGACAACATTTTTTTCTAACACCAAGAAAATTTTATTGCCTATGCAGTTACATTGATTGCCGACAGGTGTAGTGTGGTGCAGTTGTGTAGCAATAAACTTATGTTCGAGGGGGGGGGGGGGCGCACTGAATTGACCGAGGGTGAGGAGAGGGGGTATGAACGTGCCCAGTGTGCCACCCCTAGCTACGACACTGGCATGGTGTTCCACAGTCCAAACTACTGATATAAATGAATTGGCAGCTATCGATGGCAAATGCAACCATTCTTAAGGTACAATGCTTTGCTGGAAATCACTGAATATTTAATCATGATCACTTGTTTTTTGTGCTACACTTCTATTTCGTAACTCATATATATTGCCGACTGCTGTCTATGTAATAGGAGCTAGTGGCGAACTTGTTCTCAAGCTGCTTTTCTTTTTATTATTTTGAGAGGACGATTTGCCGCAAGGCCCATATGGGGAATAAAACAAAATCAAACAAAAGCCAGCAACTCTGCATTGAGCAATAACTGCAGCAGTGTTTCTGCTAACTTATTGCCCGGCGGCCTACGGGCGCACTGTCCAAGTACATCTGGCATAAGTACAGCTTTTCTTACGATCTTCAGTCTGATCGCGCTAATGCAGACTTTTTCCTCAGTCCTGTAATCAATTGGGCAAATAAACAATTGTCAAACCAAACTTCAAATGTCATGTTTTTCTATGCACACCTGTGAAAAATGCATCATGATACTGTCTATACCTTTATAACGATCAATTTCAACTTTTTATGTTATGCTTGGATCACCTAGTGTTACGTGTCATATGTTCGAAAATAGAACCATCAGCATTCCCATGTGCCTGCTACTCCTTTGTCTCTCTTGTTGTCTGCCAATGTTTTACTTGTTCTTAATAGTGAACCTTGAACGACTGGCCCAAGTGACTACCCCACTTGTGGTATCACTGCCATGATCATTCCGGCCACTTATGTCACAACCTTCCAACAATGTCAATATGCAACAGTGAAATGAATTCTCTCTGTGCTGGAAATGTTAAGTCTTACATTTACCCGAACACTTGAGACACAACAGCATCATTATGGTGGCGAGAACGTGCAATTACATGACACCGACACCGCAATTTTCCAAAAGTACTTGCTATAGACTATACCGAGAAACCATTATGCACATCCCATTTCATTCATCAGAATATAAACGCTCACGTGTACACGCAACAACAAGATATGTCCGTGACCCCTCAAGACAGACAGGCAGGAATGTGTTACTCAACAAAAGACTATCGTTACCATAGATTACGAAACACAACAACTTTTTGGTTTATGGCAACAGACGCTGCACATGGCCTAAACTAGCATGGCCTAAACTAACAAATAATCAATGTGGCGTACTGATGCCAAGCACACAGACAGCAACGCTTGCAAATGAAAAGTGCTTGCATAAAAATTAACATCTTCCCGACACAAGAAGTGTATGAGCAATTCAACTCAATCACCTAGGCGAGGCATCGAGCACCAACAGCTTTCACGAAAATGCTTTCCTAACTTTTCTGCTAAGTGAAAGAACAAAGAGATGGTAATGTGGCTGCTGAAATAAGGCTGCTCCATTTCTTGCAGTAAAGCTTCCTACAGATGGCCAGCAAAGCTATTAATTGTTGTTATAGCAGTACATTAATTTCTTCAGTGCGCAGGCACAAGAGAATCTTCTTTCTCACATTAACAAAATCAGCAATTTACCATAGGTTGGCATACTGCCACTCTATTAAAACCCTTTAATAAATGCCTGACCAAGTAACCTACCAACTACAGGATGCACTACCTTAACTATGAAAAAAAGAAAAGAAAAAGAGAGAAATGGGTATCAGATGGGTGAAAAACATGGCAGATCTGAGCACATTTAACACGTGAACAACGCAGCTTCCTGTCAATGTCCTGAGTGCGGCTCATAATTCGCACTGCCACGCTCTTTAGAGCGCTGGTTTCACGCGCAGCTAGAACACACTGCCACATTACGCGCGAGGCTGAGGGTTATCGCGGCAAGAAGTCAAGGGCAAATTGCACCAAGAACATCTAAAAAACAATCACAGTCAGTAAGAAAGGGACCATCAAACGCTGAAGAGTTGAAAACAGCTGGCAAGCCTCCAGGGGAGACACGAGACAAGACATGAGGCGTACGCATCGAGACAACAGGGGTTCCAAAACCGGTAGTCCCATTGGAAGGGCGACGCAAGTTCCAAGCACCAATGTCGTCGCACTGCAGGGCATGCACAAACACCACCTTCTGGCAATCACAGCAAATGCACCGATGACAGGAGACATTCAAAAGCAACAGTTTATTACATCTACACTTAAAGAGCAGCAGTGGATCTACTAATGGTATATAGCTGACTGGTTCTTACAGTGCTCTGAATCAATTGGCAGCGATGCGGTGGCCTTTCAACATTTGAGCCTGAGAAAGCATGCCCGAGATGAACGTTCAGCTGTTCCCAGACCTATTGAAGAAGCCATGGTATCGAAATTTTGTCGCATTTTGGTTGTGCTCCCATCTCGGAGGGGGCAGCGTGATAGCAAGACAGCTCTAAGAGCTGTAGTGAGCAAGATAGTTCGAGAGCTATCAGGCCACGTTATCAGAATTTTGTCATATTTTGGTCACGCTCCCATCTCGGAAGGGGGAGCAACACCGAGTCCTCTGAAAGAGCACGGCTCTGTGAATGAACTAGGTGAATGTGTTCTGAGTGCTTGATTTCAACTGGCCGAATGTAAACCACAACACAAAATGCTCAAAAGCGACCAGTGAAATGTACCACTAGTAATGCACTTTCACTGAGGGCAGAATCCCATATTCTACTACATCCGCACACAGGCTGGGGAAGCAAAAAAGAATGGCACGAGGACAAAATGGAACTCGAAACGCGGGCCTTTCAGTCAACATCAGTTTCACAGCTATGAATCTTCAAGAATCGAACATTAACTAGTGTATGAGAAACAACTACAAGTAGTTAGTGCGCTAGACATATAACACCAACGAAAGCTTGTGGATTATAGCAGCTGCAAATGAGCAGGCAACCAAATTCTACACTTAATGTACGGTCACCACATTGCAGCGTTCAAATTCAGGTTGCACAGTGACACTGAAAGGAAGATGCATTTTTCTCGCGACTTCTATCATCCGCACACGCTTGTGGGCGATGCTATGTAAGATGTTAACAAAGACACTTAGCAAGTAACTGAACCATAAGAATTACAACTACCGTGATACGTATCCACAACATCGGCATGACATTGGTGGCTGCCCTTGCTGAGATCATCAGGCAATGCCACTTCAGGCGTAATATCAACAACGGCCGAGAAACACCATCAACACTGTGGTGTCCATGCCAACATAAAGAATGCATTTCAAAAGCAACCACGAAGCTTAGACAAATGGTCTTTCTATACATACATAACATACTAGCCACAAAGGGCAACGACAGCAGCCTGCATTATGAGCAGTCCTCGCTCAGTCTGCAGTCACTGTTGTTGGCATGTCTTTGCTGCACTGCATACTGCAGCGCTCGTCATAGACACACCTTTAGGGCTTAAGACTTAGTATGAGGGCAGCCTTTTCAATATGACAACATGCGGCATGAGATGCCTGTGCGCCCTTCCACTAAGTCGATGACTTAACATGCCTTTGTTGCGAGTTCTCATTGGGAATGCTGCAGATTACAAAGTCTGCACACAGGCAGAGTCCAGATAGCAAACAGTACGGTGTCTCAAACACTCACATATGGTACAGAAAAAGCACTAGTGCAAATCAATCAAGGGCTCCACAATGAGCAAGGCCCTGTAGATTATACTCTGGTGTTGCACCTGTTGCACAACTCCACCAGCCACGTCACAAGCTACTGCACCAATCCCACCAGCCAAGTGAAGTTCACAAAACCTCAAATTTGAGGATAACGAATGAGAAATGCTTGATAGCTGAAAGCATAAGCAGGGTTCACAGCTGTCCCCACTTTAGCAATAACAAGAAAGACACCATCTAGAAGTTTATAGCGTGAACAGCCTCTGCCCACTTGGCAAACACAGCTTTACTGATTGCCATCGCCTCCCTGAATTTTCAACAAACTGCACCCGGAGCTGCATTTGGTCATTGCTGGCGCATCTGCTAGACTTGGTGGATCACCCGACAAGTCCCCGCGCCAAATCGAACATACATGAGTGCTCCGAGCAGTCTGTACAAGGGTCCAGCAAAAATGCATACTATAACCCCTTTCTGTGTGGAATGGTGGTTCCAATTAACTTCAAGACAACGCTCATCCCTTCTTGCAGTTTTATCATTCGCATGAACAGTTCTTTTTGTCTCATGGTCCCCACTCTACCTGATCCCATCCTCTCCACAATGGACAGCATTCAAAGCCCCCCAAGAAAGTAATTGAAGCCCCATGCTACCCCACAATGGCCGGCAACCAGAACTAAATCCGCCTACCTACTCGCATATTCTTGGCAACCCCGGGTTGTGCTTGACACGCGTATGTCATCTCTTCTTGTGAACTTATGAACGCGGTGTAGTGAAGAAAAAGTGCTGGGACCTGAACCGCTGGCTGGCACCTGTCATGCCACCTGGTCTTCATTTGTTCTTCCAGACTGCCGCTGCCAGTGTAACGCCAACAATCCTGTCTCAAGTTTCCTGCGTTCCAACTGCCTGAATGTGGAGTTTCTGTTTCACCCTCAACATTGAGCCAGCTGCTCGCTTTCACTGCACAGTTGTTCAGTCAACTGCCCACCACTCGAGGCCTAACTCAGATGCCCGGCTCCGTCGGGCCGATCCACACTGTGTGGAATTCCATGCACAGACATAGTTCTGCTCATTCACTCGGCAGCCCATGTCCACCTGGTCGTTCACTCCACCGATGGCGCTTGTGCTGCTCCGCCGGCAGCATGACCAGAGCAGGAGATGGTGGAGCAAAAAAAGCGCGAAGCTCAGAAGCTGACCTTGCCACGCGCCTTGAAGAAGCCCAGCTGGGTGGTGTTGTGGAAGGCCGCGGCCACGCCCAGGTAGCTGCACACGACGATGGGCTCGTACAGGACGCGGCATGGGGTGCAGCGCACCAGCGACGCGGGCGGCGCCTGCGCAGCGTCTAGCTGCGTCATTGCGTCGACCAGGGCACGCGAGAAAAGGCCCACGTCATGGTGGGAGCTGCCCACCGGGGTGGTCCGCAGGTGGTGCGACGTGAATGTCACCCAGGGGATTTCGCGGCACCATGGGTTCCAGTCCTGCGAGGGGTGTTATGAAATGAAATGAAAATGAAACAAATAAGTGCGCATACATATTTTCCCCACAAATTTGGTGCACAAGCGCATCAGCACAGATTAATGAGCATGTTTGCATGTGACGAAAGCATTATATATCACCATGCCTACATTGTATAGCTTCTTGATGGGGACTGTTTGTCCCCGGATCGTCACTGATATCGATTTGCTGAACCGTGCAAGACGTGCCCCACTGCATGCGAAAATTCTCACATGTTGTCATGGACTTTGTAGTCCAAAGAGTCCTGTCTGATCAGATTGCATGAGTAATGTGAATGTAGTCGTACATTCTTGAATGTAAGCGAGCTGAAGCATTTATTCTGGAATGCACTGCAATTTATTGTATAACAAGTGGACTGGACCCGTGGATCAGATTTCTATGACCAACGGCTGTGCTCGCCATTCTTGTGCTCCGAGTGCTACTTGTTATTTGGGGCACAAGTTCGCCCAATAAGAACAAGTAGCACTCAAAGCATGAAAACAATGATGTCAGGGTCCCATCGGGTCACTATCATCATCAGCAGCAGCAGCAGCAGCCTATATTTACGTCCACTGCAGGACAAAGGCGTGATCCCCAATGATCCCCAATCACCCCTGTCTTGCGCTAGCCGATTCCAACTTGTGCCTGCAAATTTCCTAACTTCATCACTATAGGGTCACTATAGGGGTCAACATAGGGGTAAGGTGCGTGCTGATGAGCCAAGTTCTAATTTTCCGGTTAGACCAAATTTATGATCAAAATAACGAAACTTTGGGCCCATAGAAATGCATAGGCACGGGCCGGGACCACCATTCACGATTGAATTATCCAAAAAATTGAATGAACCGGAGTTGCATTAATTAAAGTTTACTGTATAACGAACATCCGTTTAATTAGGACTAAAGTTTAAAAGAAGTTGTTATGCATGGGAACGCGTTTGCTCTTCCATGTCATCTAAAGAAAGCTATGTACTGTCCACAACGAGCATTCAATCTATGCCTACAAAGGTACCCTGCTTTATCATAACCAGTCTCCCCTCTGCTTCCCAAGTCACTGACCTGGACTACACAATTAAACCTGCAAATGTGTAAGGGATACAGAAATAAATGGCTCTTCAGGATAAGCTGCTGGCTTGTTTTCGCTCAAATTTTATTATCATGTTTGGTGTAGTACGTGCCTGCCTGTTTCAACCTTTAGCCTACATTGTAAAAAATATGCAGAATTTTTAAGCACTCGTACAATGCTCCTCCAGCCTGTAGCAATGCTGTAGCCTCGTTGTATCGCAAGAAATGTTTTTTGTTAGCTAGACGACAGCTTTGTAACCTCTTGCACACTTAATATTGAGCACTATTCAAGACACAGAAAAAAAAATGGCACAGAGACAACCGCAACCGCACAAAACTCGTAAAACTTCATTCTGGGTGCAAAAACATAGAATCTGTATAGCATAGTTTCATGCAATGCACAGGGCACCATTCCGGCACAGCAGTTCTTCTGCCAGTTGACAACCTACAACCTACCCCAGTTTTTGTCAAATGCATCTATCGTTTTCAATCCTCAATGTCATTCCCTTAAGTCTCCCTTACAGGGTAACTGAATAGTGCCGAAAGGACAGGGACATTCAAAGCAGGACATCCTGCAGCAATATGTACGTAAGCGCAGCATGATCTATCACATTATCTACCTGTCCTTTTGCATTAGTGCTGTTCACTTTCCCAGTATAAGACCAACCAGCTCACCCACACTGCTGCCTTGCCAATTTCTCTTTTACCCCTACGCCAACGAGTGTCTACATTTCTCGCACAAGCAAAGCTCTGCGCATGGAAAAGCTACTGAAAGCAGCCACAGCTGCAGTGAGAAACAGGAGCTGGGCCCAAGGCTACAGTTTTCTGTCCACTTTTTCTAGCACTGCAACAGAAAGTGAACAGGAGACACATACCTTGAGGACGGGCAGCTGGGTGCCCTGGTCCCACATGCAACGGACTCCTTCTTGGTTGCGAGGACTGCAAGGCAAAAGCAAGGGCAAAGCTTTCTCGGCTGCCTTTAGCCAACTGGTAAATGCTAAGCAGCCAGCGAATGCCAACATGTTAAGAGCTTCACCCTGCGCACTGTACTATTGAGACCAGAAAAAAAGAAAGCCAACTGTGAGAAGAAAAAAAGAGTCACAATCTTCGTTTGTTTCGCCTCAGAACAGCTGGAGCTGGTGTACTTATTTCCACCAACATTTAAATGAGAATTTAGAGAAAAGGAAACACTAAATCCCTTTGAAGTGATCAACAAATTTCTTTCAAAACTATTCTGGCTGATTTTGTGGCAAGACCAGAAAGTGAAGGTCAAAGTCTCATTTTTTCCAATTTCGCGTTGAAACCCCTTTGTCGGTAGGTACGTCAGTGTGAGGTCATAAATTCCAAAGTATATATATATATTTTTTCATATTTGGGCCTTTGTGGCTCCGTGAAAGTACTTGAAACTTACTATGATCAGCGTTTCGCTCGTTTAGAATGTAAAATGCAGTCCGTTTTAACCATTAATAAATTAACCAGGCCCTAACAGAAGCCATCAAAACTTATGTCATAGCAAGCTGGTACAGAAACTTCACAAGGTAATGCAGCCATGCATCTGTCGTATTTGTGTCTTTCATACGTTACCAAGGCCTTCACTAACAGTTAAGAGTGGTAGCCATGCATCGGTCGTATTTGTGTCGTTCATGCGTTACCAAGGCCTTTACTAACAGTTAGAGTGGTATTCTTGGCATTGTACAAGGGTAATTTGCTAGTGCAGCTCAAATCATGTTTCTCTTGAGTGTGGCTTTAAGGGGGGAGGAGGGGATGAAAAATAACTTTTTTGTTTCTTGACAGAAAGGGCTGAAATTTGGCACACACGCTGTACATTGCAATAGAGAGGCAAATCTAAAATTTCATTAAGATATCTTCATTAGTTTTTGTTTTATAAGAATTTACAAAAGTTTACAAGTTACTTGCTCGTGGAAAGCCTGGCACAGTAACGAAACATGGTACGGAACTGGGAATACTGTGTATCTTTGCCCAAATGTCTAATCTATATCAAGACAGTGTTAGATTTTTTTTTAGTGCCCTCATAATTTTTTACTCGATAAGAAATGCATGTGACTTGTGTTTCACTGCATAGAGCCATGTAGTTATTCTGAAATAATTAAATAATGGAAAAATAAATGAACATTTCAAGACTGTCTTGATGTGCAGCACAGTTTATGGATCACAGCAAAACAAACTGGACCAAAATCGGTCCAGCCATTGTTGTGCTATGCTTTCCACGAGCGAGGTGACCAACAAAAAAAAACACTATTGAGAAAACGACCTGCAAAGTTTTGCAAGCAGTGCAGGTTTATTAGAACGCATCAGGGCGATAATTTTTGGCATCAGTGCTGCCAAGCATATTCTTGCACCTTTGCCTCTTCGTTTGGTGGGCTTTGAAAATTTCATAGCCTGGCTAGTCCATCAAATTGAACTTCCGTTCAGTTGTGGACATCGCGCGAAGGGAGTCGCGCACGCTGCATGCTCGCGATTCTGCCGTTACCGCTGACATGAAACACGTCTGAATCGTGCGCCGTTCGGGTGACTATTTGTCCGGTGAATCTTCGGTTATCACACTGTAGCTCGTCGACAGTTGGGGCTCGCTCAGAGGCGGCGTGTCCGTGTCGCACGATGCACCAAACTAAGTACACCGTCTTTGCCGGCGTTGGTGACCTTCGACCCGCGTCGATACGATCTCAGCTGATTCGCGCGGCCGTACGCCGAGGCGCGGGAGCTTCCGTTGGCGCGTCTTCCGTCGACTGCGTTGTCGGTACCGATGGCACAGGGCAATTGTCGGTTTCGCTGCTTGAGTCAGACGGTGCAAGATAGCGCGGCACGTAATCCACGGTGCAAGGTAGCGCGGTTCAGTCGGGTGCTCCTCCGCTTCTCCCGCTAATCGTCGTATTTTTCTCGCCGTAGGAGGCTTGCGCTTCCGTATTCCGAAGGCGTGCTTCGTCCAAACTTTCATCTCCAACAAGCGACGATCCATAACTAAACTGGGCGCTCTCAGAAATCCGAATTCTGCGTGTCAAGTGAAGACGCCGGCATGGTTTGCGAAGCAGACAACTGCGGTTGCCATCTTGCTCGCTGCTGCAGCAGTAACCAATGGGAAGACGCCTTTCACCACGGCAGCCAATCGGAGGCCCGCTTTCATCGGAGGGCCCGTGTGACTACCTCCAGCAGACCCACGCTTCTTTTGTGTTTGTGCGTTTGTTACAAGATGGCGACGACCGACGAATTGAGAAGCGGAACTAGAGTGACCTAGAATATCGGAGAGTGTCCAAAGCGCCGGCTCCGGCGAGGGCCTTTTAACACGAAAGTGTTTTATGCCGGGGTCCACCAAGACTTCACTGACGTATTTCCGTCACGGAAATACGTCAGCTTACAATGTACACGAACATAATACAAAGAAAGAAACCAGAAGAAAAAGTTCCACAAACATGCAAAATTTGGAAATCGAACCCACGACCTCTCGGTCCGCGACGATAGATCGCCGAGCGTTTAACCCATTGCGCCACAAACGCATTTGCAGAGAGCTACACAGACGCGCCTTATATATCTAACACTCCTCCGTGTACCCGCGCTCTTGCTCGGGGCGGTGCCGCCGCCTACGAGCAGAAAAGAGAAGTACTGCATTATGACACTAACGCGCACCGACAGTGAACGCTTCGGTGGTCTCAGCACTACAAGACGCCTCGATGCCAGCATTCGAAGGGACGCTGGCATCAAGAAGCACTACCAACGCCACCTAGGTGGCGTTCACCGTACTCAGCACAGCGGAGTGTGGCCTCCGCAATTAGCTCTGAAAATGTTTCTGAAGTTGATCGCGGAGGCTGCAATTACGACGCGCTGTACGCGCTGATTTGACTCGGTGACGATTCAGTTACGTGCTTTGTCTTGCGCGTTGTATTAGTGTGTCAGTTACGTGCTTCATCTTTCGCGTTGTGTTAGCGTGTGCAGCGTAGTGCAGCTTCCATATGCACGACGGTTGCTCATGGTCATCGACGTTGGTAGTCGTGATGGAGGAGACGTGCCACCAGGCGTCAGCGTGGGTGCATCAACGCCTAAGGGCGCTTTAGCCACAAAACACCAATAGACATTATATATCAATGTGCAATAAACATTACACTACTTCTGTGAAGACACGTTTCACTTTCGTGTTCTATACCGATTCCTATATAAGAGGGATCAACCACATTTTTGTGTGAACTGCCGCGCCGCGCCGCTGCTGCTCCGGACCCGTGGGCTTTACGCGCTCGCGAAGCGCGCGGGAAGCGAGGGTCGTCTGCTACACGCTGTAGTTTTTTGCGTTCATTTTCCACGCAAAGCACTTGAACTCTATTCAACTTCAACAGTGTGGTGCTGCATGGAGCTTACCCATCTTTGAGCGTTTCTTTGTGCTTGGGCAGCAAGATAATGCAAAAACTAACGTATCAAACTCATCAGCGTGGCCTAGCTCCGGTGCTAGACTTCGGGAGCGGTATTACGGTAACTGTGCGTGCGTAGAAACGTGCTAAATGAGCCCGCGCAAGGAAAGAACGTAAAAAAAAAGAAACGTTATTCGCATGGGTACGCGGGCAATAGCACCATGCTTGCAAGAATAACAGCAATGAAAAAAGTACTTGACTATTTCACTTGACTCGCGCAGTCAAGTGAAATACTTACGTGCGTGCAGTGACCGCTTCGCTCACCATTACGCGATTTTCGCTCACGATCAGTAGTGGTTTACAGCTATATGCATATGTATTTATTCGAATATTTTTAGCCACGACAATATTTTATTATGAACAGAGCAGAGTGAGAAGGTGTAAGGGAAGCAAGAGAAAGAGCAAAGACGGCCCTAACGCCGCAATATTGTTGGCTTATTTCGCTTCAGAGATTGCGTACATAAATAATTCTTGCTCTACACTCTCTTCAATACAAACTTCGCGCATGATGTACCTGAAGGTTCACCGTGAGCCAAGCTTTCTTCAAATTCAGACATTCGAAAGAAAAGCCATTCGATCCAGCCAATAGCTAAACAAATATATTTTTTCTACATTGAAATGAATAGATAGCTACTACTGGGGCCTAGCCATGTACTAATTTGTTATGTAAAAGTTATTACAGCAATAGTCTTTTTTTTAATAATCCGTGAATCCTCTCTGAAATTACCAACATGTAACTTCTCATTATATTATAGTTATTGCGTAACGTGTGTTTTTTTGCGCAAACTAAGAAGCATTCATGGCGCGTGACGATGTTTGTGCTTGCATTATATTGAGCGGAAAATTGTCTTGAAAATTACTGCCTTTGATGCACTACAAATATCGCTATTGATTCTACATATCCCTAAAATAGTTACCTTCAATAACAGCAAAAAGTTAAAAGTTTAAGTTCTGTTGATTTGTTGCCTCTTTCATTACGTAACTACAAGTACGTAATTATTTATCAGTATATTTGCTGTGTACAAACCAGCGAGCATACGCAACAAATATTCATAAAGTTGCTCTCATGTTAAAATTCGCTGAGTGTTTGCGCTCTTGCAACACAAGAAGGCGAAAGACGATTTGCACATTCCGTAATCCATCATGTTCGTTTTCTGACGCTTGCTCGTAATAATGAAATGAGGCATACGTATACAATGTTGCACTGTTAGCGTTTCATTTATTTTGAGTTGTCTTTTTTTTTTTTTTGCCGTGTATATTTCTCGCGTACCCTTTACCTAACACGCCGTGCTATAGCTTAGTGGCTTTGGTAGGTTGTACTGCTAAGCTCGAGGACGCGGGTTCGATTCCCGGACTCGGCGGCTTACATTTCTATGGAGGCGAAATGCATAAAACACCCGTGTACATAGAATTAGGTGAATGTTAAAGAACCCCAGGTGGTCGAAATTAACGGAGCCCTCCACTGCGGCGTCTCTCATAGCCATATTGTGATTTTGGGGAAATTATTATTACTATTATTACCCTTTACCTGTGCTCTCAGTTCTTCGTGATATATGGGTAAGTTCGACACGTTGAGATCGAGATTGGCATTCAACACATTTTTATCATCACACCCACAGCATCAGAGGGATTTCTGGCCGTCGTCATATGACCACACGTCATATTGTCATCGTTAATCGTGACGTGAGTCCAAGTATGTGAAGTGTCAAGTATGCCATGACCCATCAGTCATCTTAGTCATACATTTGTGCCCTTCCACGCTGTACTTTGGTATATATACCAAGTGAACGAGACGCGAGAGTTACGCGGTTTGTATTTATTTTTGGTAACGTGGCATCGGCCAACAGACACATTCCGCTTCCCAAGAGCCAGTTAAGGATTTCGCCTTAATACAGAAACAGCAGAGCGCGGGAGGCAGTCTTGTAAAACAAATCGAATGCGTGAAATAAAAGAAAGGAAACGATAGGGTGTAAAAGCGTTAGCATGAGCTAGCCATATCTGCTACGTTCTCTTGGTTATTATCGCGGTCTCCAGCTTATTTTCTTCTGCAGCACGTTCACGTTGCTCATTCCCCGCATAACTAAAGGGCGTGGAATGCGTTACTCAAACAGCCACGTAAGCGCGGACCAAGTGAGCTATCAGTATGTGAAATACGCGTATTCACAGCCGGCAAGCGCGTTCTCTGTCTGGTGAGTCACTGCGGTATTACCTTGCGGTGACGTGGTACTAAATTTATCCAAAATTCTCGCAATGTTGGCTAATAGCAACCAAAATATCAGGCTCGTAGCAGACGCTCGCTGCCTTGGCGCGGCTTCCGCAGCGGAGAAAGCCCACGGGTCCGGTACAGCGGCGCCGCGGCGCGGGAGTTCACACAAAAAGGTCCTCGCTCCTCCCATGCATTCGCGCGGCGCTTTGGACACTCTCCCATATTCTAGGTCACTCTAGCGGAACGGCGAAACTTTGAGCTTTCGAACGATACCAAGATGGCGGCGCTCGGTGGCGGGAAATACAAGATATGGCTCCGTGAACGGCGGTGATTTTGCGCGATTTAAAGCTGTTTTCTCGCCCTGTGCACTGACAAATTAATTTTTTTCGGGCACTTTTAGCGCGTTTTCAGCCACACCATTTTGATACAGCGTAGATTAGGCGTTGCAGATACCGAAATGGGGGTTTTCCAAAAACCGACTTTTCTCGTGATTTTCGCGATCTGATCCCTGCGTCCCCCCTTAAAAGAGGGAGCCTGACTAGCTGGTTACAAATATTGCAATGCATAATACACCGGTGCTAAAACAAAACTAGACACAGCAAGATTTCCCCATGTCTGTCCTACATAAATCTGGCTCTTTAACATACATACCTTCTGATGCGCGAAATTGATTTCAGTGGAACAAACTCCCGATTATTCATGCATACAAGCTCTGATGCAGCATGTTTCCCTTGTCTAAGCAAAAGCGGTGACAGCGCAGTTAGCTAAAAGCCTGACCATTGAGATTATGACACGAAACTCCGCTGTTGCAGCGGAATGGTCCAATCCCGGAGGCCATGCAAAAAACTGACACAAGCTCAAAACAAACTTGGTCACACTGCCATGAAGTTGGACCACACATTTTAAAAATGCAGTTCTTGCGTGCCACTTCCTGACACGCTTGAGCAGCGCTATGGTGCCAACACAGAGCCATTGGTATGTTTATTTTCTCTTGCACTTGATGCTCTATTCCAAATGCTTTCCATCAGTCTCAAGGAGCCATCGCTGGGGCAGATTGCAGAGTGTGATGTGGACACCATTCCAATGCAAGCCTTTTTCTTCTAGCCTAACATAGCTATAACTAACCTAGGCGTTATGTTAGATGTTGTAAGGTATATCTCTGCAGTACAAGTGATCAAAAAGGTGCACCACCTGGCTGCTTTACAAAGCAAATGGACCTCAAAACAACTTTGAGGGAGGCGAACATTTCAAGTCCATCTTGTAAATGTAAACAAAGCCATTATGTAACAGAAAACTAGAACTCGGACCATCTACACCACAGACATCCATTGCTAAAATGCAGTATATGGCAAAGAATTGCAGAGCCCTATGAGAGCAAACTCTTGGTACCACGATCAATAGCAGAAGCGATTTCACCATGCTGC
This sequence comes from Dermacentor silvarum, assembly GCF_013339745.2. Lineage (NCBI taxonomy): Eukaryota > Metazoa > Arthropoda > Arachnida > Ixodida > Ixodidae > Dermacentor > Dermacentor silvarum. The sequence continues at coordinate 114,108,363 of NC_051156.1, read as the reverse complement.
TTCAGTCTATGCACGAGGTCGCCATGCTGACAAAGTGATCATACTGACAAGTCTTAAGAATGAGCTATAAAAACAAGTCATTGCAGAAGCCAAGCAGGGAAGCAGCTACTGCTTTTAATAGTTGCAGCGAGGTTCTGCCCTAGTTCTCCATAATTCTTCCGTTTTCTAATTTGACAGTGATAAACTTTATATATGTTCATGCTGCCACCCTCTTCTTGCACTAATTATTCAGTGCACAGAGCACAGCTAACTTTTCGTTGCAGGTCAGTAGTAAGCCATTCAATTTCATTACCATCTCTTCTAATTTCTTGCAGTGTTTATAAGCAATGAAAAACTTGGTTCCAAACGAAACAGACTGTAGCTTTATAAAGACACAAGAGAACAGTTTCCAACTAAGTGTACAAGCCTTTTAAAGTGGTACCAGAAATTAGGCCATTGCCGGTCCAATACTAAGCCAACGGTGTCCAGTATAAGGCTAATAACGTGGCCCACGCAACATTGCATCTACACTGGCCGTGATTTCTGTGTTGCTATTATTTTGAAAGTGAGGCCTCACACTACATGCATGAGTCCAGAAAAAGGCAGCGTGAGCCACTGGCAGACACAGTTCAATAGCAGAAAAGAAGATCTTAAGTGAAAGTGAAATGAGATGAAGGGAAGAAAGGAAAAGCAAGGATACATGCAGAAAATAGCTTCTCACACCATCTTGAAGCAACCATGATTATTAAACAAATTCAACCTCTGTGTAGCTTGCGCCTTCTGTGATAACTATGCAGTAAAGACCGAGTACATACCCACACATTTTATCTGCAAAGTCATTACGTACAACACAATGACAAAGCATATCAGTACCTGGACTTGTTGAGGACCTTGTCTCCAATGACTACACAGCACTGACTATTCTAGGCTGAGCAGCTGACTATGTAGAATCGGGAGACGTAGAATCGGGACCCATTTTGTGCTGTAAAGGGGTGGTATTCTCGGTCGTTCACTTCCGGGGAATGCAACCCCTTTCTACAGATTTCCTGCGGCTAGCTTTTCGTGCATCAGCATCTACGGCACATGCGGCTTCTGAGCATTGCCAGGAATGCTGTTGCCTACAGACGCCCACACGTCTAAATGCTAGTCATGCGAAATCTCTGGAAAGTGACAATGTCTCTGAAAGTGAATGGCCAAGAACACCGCCCTAGAAAGCAGTGAAGATGCTGCCTGCAAAGCTGGTAAAAATATTACAGTGGAATCTCGTTAAACCGTACCTGACGGGGACGTGAAAAAGTACGTGCTAAGCGGCACTACGGCTTACCCGAAAGTAATAAATATGCACTTACCTGCCTGTGGAATAAAACGCGTTTCGCAAGAAAACCAAAAAACTTCTTTATTTTGCGGAAACAGGGCACAAAAATCCGTCACTTTCATTTGCCGCTTCGGCGGCCTCGCAGTGACAACTGGTTTCGAAGCCGTCCAAGTGGAAGGCCAATGTGTCATTAACCCTCTCTTTTCGGCGAACAGCCGCATCACATCTAGAGCTCGCGCTGCTTCTTCAACGGACGGACACGGCACATCTTCCAGCTCGGCGTTGTCGTCCTCACCGTCGCTTGCGCTGCATAATTTGGTACTAAGCGAGTTCACAATGTCACTGTCGGACAAATCTTCACAAGTTTCGACGTCATTATCGACGTCGCAAAACGCCGAAAACAGCACTCTGTCGCCGCGACCTTGTCGCTCCAAAACTTCTGCAAGCAGCGCCTCGCAGTCGCTGTCGTCAGCCACTTCTTCATCCGCATCCACTTCGCTTGGATTGATTTCTTGGGCGGACACTGCGGACACAACGAACTGTGCACGCGCGAAACAGTTCCTCACAGTTGCGGCTGTTACTTGCTGCCACGAATAAGCCAGCAAATGTATCGCGCCCAGCATGTCGATGCTGTAAGTTTTCCCACTTTCCATTGCAAGAAGCATCCTGCGCAGCATGTTTTTTCGGTACAATTGTTTAACAGACCGAATTATTCCTTGGTCCAAGGGCTGTGAAAGTACGGTTGTGTTTGCTGCCAGGAACTCCAGCTTCACGGCAGAAAGCTTCTCAAGTTCCACGTGAGCCGGTGCATTATCTATGACCATAACAATTTTTCTTACGAGGACGGTAAAGCGACGGTCCACTAGGCGCACGTACTCTTCAAACAGCTTCGAGGTCATCCAGGCTTTGGTGTTGTTACGATAGAACACGCCTGACGGAAGTCGGCCACCCTTAAAGCATCTCGGCTTCGCGGCCTTGCCGATAACGAGGAGCGGCAGCTTTTCAGTCCCTGCTATGTTGGCTGCAAATGCGACCGATAGTCTCTCCTTCGCTTGTTTTCCGCCTGTGCAGGTTTCCCCTTTAAAAGCTAGCGTTCGGTTCGGCAACATCTTAAAAAAAAGTGCCGATTCGTCCATGTTAAATATATCTTCTGGGGAATAGCCTCGCAATATATGTTGCAGCTTGCCGCTGGCCCAGTCCTCCGCGCCGCTTTCGTCTGCCGCTGTACCTTCGCCGGAAACAACCTTTGTTGTTAAGTTGTACCGCGTCTTGAACCTAGCGAGCCAGCCACTGTTGCAAACAAAACTGTCGTGACCCATCTGTGTGGCGAAGCACAGCGCCTTTTCGGTAAGAAGGGGTCCGGTCACAGGCAAATTTTTTGCCCTTGCATTTTTTAGCCAACGCACCAAAGACTCCTCGACGTCTGGGTAACTCGAGCCCCTTAAACGGCAACGCTTGAGGTTGGACGGTGCACCATTAAGCACCTTCTCTCGCGCTGCCCAAATGCCACAAACAGTACTCAGTGGCAGGCCTTTCTCCCGTGTCAACACAGACTTCTTTGCTCCACGTTGAATGTCGTTGATTATATCCAGGTTTTCTTTGATGCCCATCACGCGATGCTTCACTTGCCTGTTCGACATTGTGCGGTCCTGTCACAATCACACCGCGTCCGCAGATCACTGTCGTGAAGTTCGGGCAGTCCTGTCACGATCACGCCGCGTCCTCAAGTCGTCGTGAAGTTCAGCACACGTGCGGTACGGCTGGCGAACAAAACAACTGCGCACATGTGCGCACGTCCACGGCTGCTCCGACTGCTCTCGCCGGCAACGGCGTCACGCGAGATCTCGCGAGAGCACTCGCAGACAACGGCATCTCGCTAAGTCGCTCCGCTGTGGCCTCCAAGATTACTACTCCGAGATTGTGCGCGGCGCGGCTCGGAGGCTAGGCGTCGCAATGGCCACGGAGATCCGTGCGCATGCATGCAACGCGTAGAGAGAGAAACAACTTTATTTAAATAAAGATCGTGCTTGGTTACTGTGGGTAAACACGCGCTTAGCGCGCTGCGTGCAGAATCGGTTGGCCGAAGGAGCGCAAGACTGCAACGGAGTATGATGGGTATTCGACGAGTGAATACTACGCATTAACGGACAGGTACCGGATGTACCGCTACGGCTAAAGCGGGTACCAAACGCATTAAATTAAAGGGTAGCCGAGTTGGGGATTCGTCTCAACTACATTTAATAAGAAACTACGGTTTAATGAGGTTCCACTGTAGTTCTAGCAGTTCAAGCCAGTACAAAAATTTATTTGGGATACCTTCAGTTTAGCACGCTGAAGTCTGGCACACTGCATGATGTACTTTTTCGTTTATATGTACAAGGTGATTCAATTAATCCAGTCTGTATATTTTATCCATTGTCAACTTAGTGCCGATATTGTGCTTATTGCGATATAGTGCATTCCACGCCTGCCTTTAATGTTTAGTCAGTGGTGTAGATGTAGCACGCATGTATTTCACGTGAAGCCATTGCTTAAGCACAAGCAAGCACAAATATACAAAAGGAACTTACTTCTTCTTTCTGAGGTTTTACATGCCAAAACAAATTCTGATTATGAGGCACGCCACAGTGGAGGGCTCCGGATGAATTTTGCCCACCTGGGGTTTTTGAACGTGCACTACAACGCAAGCACACAGGCGTCTTTGCATTTGCATGCGGCCGCCACGGCCGGGATTCGATCCCGCGACGTCGTGCTCAGTCAGCTAAGGCTCAGCCTTAGCTGACTGAGCCACCGTGGCGGGTAAACAGGAACTTATTTATATAGAAACGTTGCAAGGCTTGAAGCTGGCAGTGACTTCCGACACTGCTCGACGAGTGTCGAGTTTTGTTTTCTGGTGAAACCTCCGAGCCGCCACCAGAGGCACCAGCTGCAGTCACGCACGCTGCGCGCGTTCGGTGGGAAAGCGGGAAAATGCAGACGGCGCCGGCAGCAGCTCTGCACGTTGCCTCGTTGGTGCTGCTACATAGGCCCTCGGCTAGCGAAGATGCCCGGTGAAAGTCGGGAGCCTGAATGATACGCAACAGTGCTTGTTGGTTGTAGCCGCGGAAGGGGTCAGCGAATGCAACGAGGCAACATGCAGAGCTGCTGCCGACGCCATCCACGTTTCCCCGCGTTCACACCAAACGCACGCAGCGTCCGTGACTGCAGCTGGTGCCCCTGGCGGCAGCTTGAAATACATGCACGCTACATCTACAATATTGGTGACCCAGACGTGATTCGAACACGCATGTTTCTATTTATATTTATATAAATGCATATATTTATGCTTCAATTTAATCTATATTCACAATGCGTCTGTGACATTACTGTTTTGCTCATGTATATGTAAAACTTTTTATTTTTTTTAAGTGTATCCTTGCTGTGCTGTATTTGCCTGTCCCCATCACTTATAGTACTGGATTGTGCTCCTAGTCAAGCCAGTGTGAAGCGGCTTCATGACCACGGCCTTCGGCATGAAATTTGATTGGAATAAAGCTTGATTTAAGTATGAAGGAACAGCTGCTTATCCTCCATGCAGCACACATCATGTTTGCTTTCTGTCCATGCCTCGAAACCCCTAGTGCCACCTACAGAGCTTCCTGCCCTCATTATGAAGTTAAAATGAAGAATGCCACTGCGCACGAACTTAGTGACACACCACCGCAACGCGATAGAAGTCTACAGTCAAACCACATTATATTGAATCTAGGTAAATTGGATTAGCCATCATGTAGAAAAAAATAATTTTGTAGTATGTACATTATGAGGATGCAGAGAAACATAGACTAGAATTCCATGGAATGAAAATAGCACCTACACCCGGCTAGTCAATTTTTACGCAGCGTCAGACGGCTTTTCTGTACAGACACGAAATTACTGCACTCAATACAAAAGGAAACGAAGAGAAAACATGAAGCTTTCCTTCTGCTACGGTGTGCACCATCCACACATTCCCAGAAATGTCACTGCACATCAACACGTGCCAAGCCAACAGCCCTTTCAAAAAAAAAGTATAGGTAAACAAAATTATTTATAATAACAAAGTGAATAAATTTTGCATGTCTAATGACTGGCACCTTGCACATGGCTCTGCGCGCTCTGGTTAAGAAACCCGTGACTTCATGACATCCAAGCAGTGGCTGAAATAGTTGTATTTATTACTGTTATAGCTGTATTTATTACTGTCGCTGCGTTAACTAAGTTTACTTTTCCTTTCGTGTATACCATGTAGAGGAGGTCCCAATTCAGTCTCCGACTCAGGAACCTCCTCCTGTATATTACGTCATAATAACTTCGTATGTAGTAATAAAATTTCATTCTGATTTGATTCTGAACAGCGAACCACTGTCTCTCCTGGTAAGGTAAGTCTCTTTGGAAAAACAAATAAAAGAAAACAAAGTTATGCCTTTTTAGCAGACGAATTTAATTATATATCTAGATCAAATTTCTCACTATATCAACCTCACGAGCACTTTTGCTGCGAATTCAATATAGATGGGTGTGACTGCATCCATTCATCCCCCAAATGGGAGTGCATCTGGTGAAAGTCGTTTAGACTTCCCCAAATTTATTTCGCTACAAAGGACACAAGCAACATAGTGGCGAGATAGAGAGAGCAGTGAGAGAAGCAGTGAGAGAAGGAGTAAAAGACCTGTGAGGAGAAGAGGAAGAGAGAGCAGGAGCAGCAGGAAAGAGTGGTGTGGCCTCCTCTGCCTCGAAATCGCCACAGCCCGTGAGCACGTCTTGGCCAGGGGGCGCAGCAGCGTGGGGCACGCCACTGCCACCCCGATGCCTCGGGGACACCAGCCGATTCCGCACCGTGTCCATCACAGAACTGAGCTTCCTACGCGACGACCGGAACATGCGGGTCATTTGGGTAACAAACGACCAAGGTGGCAGCGTTTCCGACAGCAAGCAAGAAAAAGGGTGCCACGAATGGCCAATCCGAGAACTTGTTGATCCGCAAATGCTTCTCAACAGCAACGGATGTCATCGCAAAACGCGGGGTGCATGCGCAATCATCACATCTGGCCATAACCTGTTCACGAACTGCAATATCATTCAGTGAGACACAGCGCAAGAACTCTGAAGGTTGCCCGTTAATTCGTGCAGTTGAAACGTGTTAGGCCTTCAGCCAGCATGGGCAACATGCTGCAATTCCAGAAGATACCCACGTTAAATTATTGAGTACCAACTAGAACAGTAACTAGTAGCGCAGTAGACATTCAAGACTTCGGAGAACATTACTGGTAGTGATCTATAGGTAGTGAGAACAATGCACATTATGAGTAAATACATGTTCTGTGGACGTAAGTTCTCCATGCTTCATATCAATTCTCATATTACAATAATGGAGGCATGCTCTTTTGTTCTGATATACTAGAAGTGTGTGTATGCATGTTTGATTTGAGTGCACAATATCTCCTGACTGAATCAATAAAAACTGGGTGCACATTAAATTCAGGGGCGCATTAGAATCGGATAAATACAGAATTGTGCCAATGTAATCATCGGCATAAAATGACCTGAGTAACCAATACTTCGACTCCAACTTTTCTTTATCACAGAAATACCCACCTCAGCCCATACAGTGCATCTATAAAACTTGCACTCGTGCAGTGAACAGTTGCACTCATTTTCCAACAAAACTGCTCTGAACTAAGGGCCAGTGCACTGAAGTATGCAATGTGTACGCACGGGTGCCTGCCTTTAAAATTTATTTGTACAGGAACCAAATGTTAGATGGGCGAGTTACCTGGCGTAAGTTAGCAGGACAGAGAGCAGAACATGCAGCAAAAGTTTCTCGAAAGACATAACCAAAAAAAAAAAAAAGAGAAGAAAAGCTGAAGCTGCCCCTCAATAAACTACCTGGCCCTGCGCGGACGCTGCTAATATCTGTATGGCCATCACAAAACGTTGGTGAAAAAACTGCCAAGACAGCTTCACAATAAAACTTATGAGCGGAATCTACCAATATGCTCTACAGTAAAATCCCGCTGTGACATTCCCGGGTACTGCATTTTCCTGGCTGTTACGTCGTTTTCGGCCGGTCCCGGTATAGCTCCCATAGGACCCAATGCATTGGTAACCCCGCTGTTGCGTTGCAACTGTGGGACCATTCTCGCATCATGCGTTGCAAACTGCGACCCTTCGCCGGCCCGAGCAGCCCTGTTGACTTTTCATGTCACTTGGCTTGGCGGCTTGACGATGGCGACTGGCCGCACAAAGTGCCGGGGCCGACACCCTATGACGTATTTTCGCTTTCCACCAGCAAAAGCATGGCCTTTGAGATTCGTATTTGCTATCTAAAGGCGGTGTCTGTGACGTGTTGGGGCCGTAAAATTGGTTTTGGCGCATAGCTGTTACGTATGAAGTCCAAAGGCGATAACACCGTTGCCGTGCGACGTATCCTGTGAGTGCAAGTGAAAGCATGTGAGGGGAGCTGATGACAGTGGCAAAATCTTGCACACGCAAGAAAGAAAAGTGGGGAGAAAACGCGCTTCTCCTGTCGCGCGTGAGACACGTGGGGGGAGGGGTTTACTCTGGCGGCGGCCACGCGGGCGCCGTAACTTGAAAGCGATTTAAGACGCAGAAAAAGTGCGCGCCTACGCGGTGTTGTACTCTGGCATCAACTGCGAACTGCATGGCCGCACGGACCTTACCTTGAAAGCGATCTGCATTGGGGGATGTCTAGGCAGTGTAGGTGCGTCGGTGGCTCACAGCTTTGTGCATGCTGCGTGTTCTCGGCACTCAGTTTGGGTTGAAGCGATAGACAGCACGAAAGTCATGTCGGCATTTTGATAGCGAGTGTCCGCACTCATCGAGTGTGATGTGTTCATGTTTGCCTGTGCGTGCTGACACCATACTTGTTAATATAGTTCATAAGCGAATGTTTACAAGTTTATACGGATGATAAAACTACTATCCTTACTTTGTATAGCTGTCTACTAATTTGCTATCGCAATCGATACTTCGGCTTTAGGGCGAAACTGAAACTTTTTGGTTTTTTTTTCAAACGTAAGAATTCAAATAAAATTGTGTGCAGTTCACCACTACTCTCATTTTCAATTTTTCCTGTTTCTCAGCTCTCGCATTTTTTTACGGTCCTGTGAAAAACGTATCAGCGGGGTTCTACAGTATTTATTCTATTCAGCACTCCTTTGTCTTCATGGTGCTTCTGAGAACGCAAGCTTCATGTGCTTGCAGAGTGTTGTTCTTCGAAAGAAAAATGAAATACAAGTAAGCAAAAAAGATCCAACGGCTGTACATTCTTCCCCTTTCTCCAGCATTGAGCCCAACTTTTTCTAAACTCTTGAGACTAATTTCTCGTCCTGTCATGCCAAAGACTCAGTGGTTATGGCACTCCACGTCTGAGCACAAGGTCATATGATCGATTCCCATCCAGGGCTTCTGCATTCCAAAGGGAGCTGAACACCAAAGCTTCCATGCAGTGAGCCTCAAGTGCCCATTAAAGTACCTCGAGCGGTTGAAATTGATCCCAGGGCCATACATTACTAATAGTAGTACTAGTAGTAATGGTATACATGTATAGTAGCAGTAAAGATGTGACACGTTCTGCGACACGATACAAATGCAGCACGTTCCTGGACTATGGGATGTGAACTGCGCCCCACTAAAGTGCTTATAGTAGCAGTCCTGTGGGATGAAGCCCTCAATGAGACATTGTAAAATAATTTTTGTATTGGTGGGCATACTGCAAGCAGGTGCAGCTTTGTTTCCCTCTCACTCCCTTTCTTTCCTCCCTTGCCTTTTTACCTGAAGTAGCATGCCACGCTTGTTGCTAGGCTAACTTCTCCAGATATCATTAAACTTTCCCTCTCTCTATAGTAGTATAAATTGTATACTAGTACTAATATAGTACTAAAAGTCATTAGTTATGTTATACAAATAGTTGCAAAAGAGGAATGTAGGAAATTCCTCCTAACTGCACTGCACCTGTGTAGCGTTATGTTTGACACCTGAACGATGGTGGTCAGCAGAGGGACCAGGGAAAATGGGATTAACAGACAGAAAGTGACAATAAGAGATGGGACAAGGAGCAGATAGCAAGGAGACCATATACAGATATACCGTATTTACACGATTGTAGGTCGACCCATTTTTTCAAATTTGGCAATCCAAAGTTGGGGGGGTCGACTTAGAATCGAAACCGAACCGTGTACCGCTAGTAACGGCAAGAGAAACGACAAATCAGGGGTGCTACGGCGTGGTTACAACTTTGCACCTACGTTTTTATGGTTACGGTAGAAGCGTAGCGTAATAATTTACTGTATTGCATACATTTTGATTGCGCGCACCACGAGCGCACGGCTCTTGTGGGAGCATCGATCATGGAAGAGCCACCGCTTAGGGGGTATTGGTAGATGGAGGAAGAGCCGCCATTTGGGGGGTATTGGTAGCTGGCGGAAGAGCCGCCGTTAGGGGGTATTGGTAGTTGGTGGAAGAGCCGTCGTTTGGGGGGTATTAGTAGTTGGCGGAAGAGCTTTTCTTTGAGATACGATTGTTTTCGACGGCCGCGCGCATCTGTCACTTCTGCTGTTGTGCTGAATCGTCGCGCCTGTCATGAGTGCCAAGAACTTTCGGCGCTCGTTCTCGGCAGCGTTCAAACGGGCTGCTATCCTCCATGTTGAGGAAACTAACAACTGCGCAGCAGGACGCAAGTCTGGAGTCAGTGAACGTGTGGTGCAGCAGTGGCGGATTCAGCGCGAGAAAATTTGGCCTCACTGGCTACTGTGTGCGGGTGGGTCCTCTCTGCGTGGGGGGCTGTATCGCGCGATGTCGTGGTGCGGTCGTTCGCGAAGTGTGGACTCACTTTTGATGATGACGTGCTGTGGGACCGCAGCAGCTATGACGGCAGCAGTACCAGTGAGGTCAACTCTAGTGACGATGAGTAGTCTTAGCAACCCCATCAATAAATTTCCCTTGTGTGAAATGCACTCGTGTGGTTTTTCTCCCCCCCATTTTTTTTTTTTTTTGAGACATGCAATTTTGGGGGGGTCGACCTACATTCGAGTCGACTTACAATCGTGTAAATACGGTAATATATACAGTTGGCAAATGATTAAACAGTTCCACCTCAGCTGGCACATCACAGGATCTCTCATATCAAGTGCGTTACACTGCATTGGGAAAACAGTCCCCTGGCATCAGTCGTGCATGACAGGACACTCACGGCATGAACGACTTGTTTGGGTAGGTGAGGAGGCCCACTTGCACCACGTCGAATGTCTTGAGGTGCAGCCGCCGGTACTCGAGCAGCTTGAGGGTGATGAAGTCGTACTTGAGCACGATCAGGCTGTAGTCTGTCAGGAACAGGAGCCGCTCTTTCTCCGTGTCCCAGTGGTCAATCCTGCAGGTTTGTTCCGCAATATAAGAATGCTGCTCCAGATCAACCAGCCACAAGCAATGAGCCCCACAGCCGGACTGTTTAACTATAGGCAAGCTGCAACGTGTAACAGTGTTGACATCATTTTCCACACAGACAAAAGGTGGCCAGCACTAAGAAATTTTGACTTTTTTTCTGCTGTTTTAGAATCATACTAAAACAGCATTAATAATCCAGTATACTAATACAATTACCCCTGTCTTTATTTACAGGGGCAATTGGAGATCGCAGGGAGATGCCTTCGTCCTGCAGTGAACATAAATATAGGTTGATGATGATGATAATACAAATCCCCAATATGTTCATGCGAGCCTGACACAAAAATTTTCAAATTGTTGAAAAGATCAATTATATAGTGATCCGGCATTTTCAAAGTAGCAGGAGTACTGATTTCATTGACTCTGGAACACAGCAACTACTGTATTTAATCTTGTAGGGCCAGCACTATTTCTTCCACATTTATTTTTTCAAAGGATGCAGGCCTTACACGAGGCAGGCTTGCGGCTACCCACTGAAGCCTCTTGGAATTTGTTCCTCTCAAGGCTAAAGAATTTACTGATACCTTCTGAAAATAGTGCATGCTTTAGGATAAAGTACAGTCGAATCCCTCTACAACGAACGCCACTACAATGAAATTTCCGCTACAGCGAAGATTTTCCGATTCCCTGTCAGCTGCCCATAGAAAGTAACATAAAAAAAATTTGCAGTGGCTTAGCTCGGCTATGCCAGGATATACGTAGTGTGAGCTAAGCCTAAGCAGGCTATTCTTAGCTTTCCTGGTTGTCTAGGGTTAACTTGATTATCATGCTTACTGCTGCTTCAATGACACACACCCGGTATATGCATTATGTGACGCATGTATGTTTTTTTTTTTTGCTCAACATCTGGTTGCTTCTCTATTGCCGCAAAGACGGCTCGGTGGTCAGTGTGGTAACACGCTGCCGTCTCTATGGCCCCAACGCAGCATTTGAAATTGATTGTCTGTCTCTGATACACAAGATCAATGGTGGTTCCCCATTGGGTCGTCTGTACAGTTGGAACACTGGCTAAGTCCAGGTTACACGTGTGCTTCAAAGGAACACCAAGAGAGTCTGGAGCACAATTGAAGTCACCAGCCACCACACACAGTTCACTTGCCACACGACTAGGTATAGACGTATCCACTACGTCTATAGTGTCTAACTGAATTGTTCGATGACCACACCACTTTCATCAAGCTGAACGGCACAAGCTTCACCCTTGGGCACCACTACGTTTGGCAGTTCACTCGCAAATGCAGGCGCACAAAATGAGAGGCGATATCAAGTGGCTCCGGCGCAGCGTCAGACTTGGCTACTGCGCAACAGAGGCGCACAGCTGGGCACGCGCTGGCGCCAAGGCATCTGCCGCGGCTATGACGTCACTCCTCTGGAATGCACAGACCGGCGAGGTGCGCGCGGCGGCGGCGACTCCGGCACACCAGCTGTGCACCGTGTGATGTCACTGCTGCTCGCGCATGCGCAGCCCGGCTCTCTAGGAGCCACGCGAAACTGCTCAACCTCGGCCATGTAGCTAACGCTACAAAAGTCTCTTCATAACGAAGGCACTTTATTCGGTATTGCCACTTCAACTAACTCTTTAAGAACGAAACTGGGACTGAACTGAAACTGGAATTGCGAGTAGTCAAATTAAAAGGCCCTTCCAAAGCTGTGACGATTGTATTTCCACTTGAACGAGGTTTTTGCAAACGAAATCAAATTCAAAATACCGACTTAAGCCACTGCAATTAACAGCCACGCGTGGTCCTCACGCACCTGTGCGGGATCACTACATTCGCTACCGTTTTCTCTGTGGTGTGTGTCCGGTCGAAACGGTTATGCCAACGAAGAACCATAAATTTGTCTCTCTCGTGAAGGCACATATGATCGCCGAGGCAGAAAGCGGAAGGAAAAAATTTCGCAGTTTCGCCCAAAAGGCAAAGCATTGATTGCGATAGCAGATTAGTAGACAGCTATACGAACTGAGGATAGAAGTTTTATCGGCCGTATAAACTTGTAAACATTCGCTTACTAACTAAATAGATAAGCACAGTGTCACGCACGAACAGCTAAACATGAACACATCTCACTTGATGATCGCGGAAATTCGGTGTCAACACTGGAGTGAGGAGGTGCGGCAATAGCAGCGAGCGAATTGACCTCCGTGCAGTCTCTCGTTTCAAGGCGAACTAAATGTCGAAAGCACAGCACATACGACTCTACCGGCACTAGTTGCACTTTGCCCACATCGCAAATCACTCTGAAGATGAGGCCTGCGCGGGCGCGCACTTTATGCACGTCGCAGATTGCTTTCAAGATACGGCACCCGTGTGGCCACGCCGCAGCCGCTGTTGTCAACATGATGCCAACATCTCGTCGTCTGGGGAAAATGACAATCCGCTAGACACACTGACTCTGGCGACTGCTTTGAAAGTAATGGATCCTTTTGACCTCATCAGAAAAGTTATCAGAGCCCACGACAATGACATTACGATGGCTCTTTTAACAACTGTAAGACTCGTGTAACGCTTTTGCTGGCCGTGTAGCGAAAGAAATCCAGGCTGACTGACTTCTGGAAATAAAACTTCCACTTGCCGACTTTGTCATAAATACGCAGTGAAATTGTGATAATTCAAACCGCTTTATTGCGGCGGTGCATGTGCCACAAAATGAGTGTTTCGCGATCTGCCGGGTTAGGTGTCGGCTGCAATGTACGTAAAACGGTGTAACAGCGGCGCAAAATGCGTTCTCTCGTGAAGTTGACACTTTATTGACCGCCTTCGGTACGTCCTAACCTTTGTCCCCAAGTCATCGCGAAGATTTTCCGGATGATGGTTTCGGTTTCATTCACAGCTTTGCCGTTTGGCGTATGTATATACAGTATAGACAGCTTATAACGTAACCGTTTATAGTGCAGAACTGGCTACAACGCGGCCTTTTTCGACTCATGTTTACCCTCCCATAGAACTCCATGTATATGCACACTGCTTACAGTGTAGCCGCGTGAGACGAAATACCAGTTATAATGCGGCCTCCACATAAAAATCTCGCCGCCAAGGACGGCCGCGAGAACGCTTCTCAACAAGGTGCGTGCTCCCGGCCGGCGTATGCATTATTCAGTGCAATCAAACTCTCATTAATTCGGACTTATTTGGCTTCGGTTAATTCGGAATAATTTCGGAGCTCGGTGAGCGAGGAGCGCCGCAAATGTACGACGCAAAAGAGCAAGAACGGCGCTAGCGTCCAACCGAAACGAAGCAGCAGAGTCCGCATCGCCACAGCCATCAGTTGAAATAGTACGTGAATGACAGCAACGCCGGAACGCTTCAAGCCTATTTGTGTCTTTAAAGCCTGTATTTTTGCGTTTACCGCCGCACATAACACCGCATTGGCCGCGGGCTTTCGTAACTGCATAGTCGTCATCCACGATCGCGTCGATAGCAGCCGCTGTTTTCTCCGCAGCGGTTGCGGCAAACAGTAGTTTCGTTTTTACTCGGTAGGTGCATTGGCCGCGTGATAAAAAACTGCGTAGTCGCCATCGATGATAGCATAGATAGCGACCGCGGTTTCGACTGCAGTTGTTGCAGCAATGGTAGTTAATTCGTCCAGACTCAGTGCGTGCGTCGGGCGCGTGCCTTCAGCACTGCAAAGTCGCCTTTCATAATCGCGTCGATAGCGGTCACGGTTTGTCCTGCAGCGGTTGCGGGAAAACAGTTGTTTCGTTTTGACTCTGTGCAAAGCTGTCGAGCTTGAAGAGCACCGGCTACATCGCGATAGTACAAAGCATGTCTACATGCTTGGTCTACATGTTTTGTATACGTGCAGGGCTTGAAAATCGTTGTTTTGGTTATAGCGCGCTACCGTTTAGAGTGCACATATTCGCGACTCCGGCGACTTATGTTATAAGCGGTCTACACTCCACATACTAATTTCGCGTCAAAGAAGTTCCACCACAACAAAATTTTTCGCGTGTCCCGTGAGTTTCGTTGTAGCAGGACTCGACTGTAATATGTGTCCTACAGAAGACAAAGATAGGGCACTGGTGATGATGTGTCACATTCTTCTTCTTCTTCCTGGGGTTTTACATGCCAAAACCAGTTCTGATTATGAGGCACGTTGTAGTGGAGGGCTCCGGATTAATTTTGACCACCTGGGGTTGTTTAACATGCACTACAATGCAAGCGCACGGGCGTTTTTGCATTTCGCCTCCATCTAAATGCGGGCGCCGCGGCCGGCCGGGATTCGAGCCCACAATCTCATGCTTAGCAGCGCAATGCCTTAGCTGACTGAGCCACCGCAGCGGGTATGATGTGTCACACAACGTCAAGGAAGAGACATTTTACTGTAAGGTTTATAATCTAAAAGACATGTTCCACAAGTCAAAACTGTCAATTTTTTTTCCTCGAAATATTCTTCTAAAGATTCAGTAGAATCAACCAAATGTTTTTGTGGAGCTTCCAACCTGCCGAGACAATGTAATTCAGAATCTGGTGAGAACGAAAATATGGTATTTTCTAAATGCATTGTTTTGACACTTAAAGAGCCTGAAAACTGCTAGAACTACGATGAAATCTGCTAAAATGTATAATTACTGATTCACATATGATATGGATCAGCAAGTTAAAAGAGGTGCCATATATATATATATATATATATATATATATATATATATATATGAAGCAGGCAATCAACGCAACCACAATCACAAACTGTGGTGATGAAGATTGCTCATACCAGCAATGGGTTACTTGAAAAGGGATTGCGGTAGAGATTTGCCTAAATTTGGTCCAAAGTAAACACACAATTTAAGTGTTTACACCATTTCCATTGTGCTTTATTCTGCACATAATGTTGCAGCGTCCCATTTGTTTAAAAAAAAAGCACCGCCCAAGCATTCCATACAGATTGTTAACCAGCAAAGCTGAAACGTGCGGCCCCGGTGTTTAGCAGTGGGTTAATCCCGACGCTGTATTAAATTGTTTCTCTATTATTGGTTACATGTTTGTGTTTCTAGTGGAACGCAAGCGCCAATGGCGGGCAGATGCTGCTAACCACGACGCCGAGCTAACTCGAGATATTCAACGCATGCGACAACGGCGAGCCGAGGAGGTGGCGTTGCGGGCAGAGCAGCGTCATCGTGGCAGTGGCAGGGAACGCGTTCGTTAACGACGTCACTAACGGCGCTGCCAATGCCGCGTACGCTTCGGTGCGGCGTAGAGAACGACGTAACTGATGGTGCAGCCAATGGAGACCTTTATTGAAACATGTGGCGAACGTTTTTTTTGTTTCGCCTATCCATGTACAGCTTTCGCTGTAAAACATACAACTTGCATATAGTGCTCCATCAATACATTCTACTCATATGGCTCAAAAATGAACGCTCACTGCTTGGCCCAACCACACTGCAGTATATGACTTGATAAGGATGTTTATTGGATGGCACTCGAAGCAGCGCAAGGGCGACTGTCCAAAAAACGCAGCACGGACTCTCAGCACGAGCGGTGCTCGAGAGCCGAAGGAAACAACCCACTAGAACAGGGGTTCTCAGGTACGTTCATCCCAGGGAACCCTGCTAAGCTCCATAAAGTACCAAGGAACCCCCCCGATTTAACCGAATTATCGAGGGTATCAAGAAAACAAACAAATGCTGCACTACGTCAACACGCTTTTATTTACTCAATGAATCGTCAAATCTTATTTCTATTTAGCACAAGACCAGTGCGGAAGCTGAAATTCATGACTGATTAGCGCTAGCAGCGGCGAAGGCCTCGCGACATCCTTCGCGGCGCGCGCTTTCATCTGAGACGCGCTTTGCATCAACGGGCGCACATCCCGATTATTTTTTCGCCACTCAGCTGCTCGCCAACAAATTGTCCGTCCATCGCGATGTAGCCGGTGCTTTTTATCTTCGACAGCTTTGCACTGAGTAAAAGCGAAACTACTGCTTGCCGCAACCGCTGTCGACGAAACCGCAGCCGCTATTGACGCGATCATGGACGGCGACCTTGCGGTTCAGAAGGCAGGCGGCTGACAGACGCACCAAGTCAAAACGAAGCTACCTTTCGCTGCAAGAAGTGCGGACGAAACTGCGGTCGCTATTGACGCTGCCATGGGAGGCGACTAAGCAGTTGTGAAGGCACGCAGCCGACGCGCACATCGAGTGAAAATGAAACTATTTGCCGCAACCGCTGCGGACGAAACTGCGGTGGTTATCGACGCGATCAGAGATAGCGACTGCGCACTTACGAAGGCACGCGACTAGCCGCGAACGCGGTGTTACGCGTAGCGATAAACGCAAGAATAGAGGCTTTAAAGGCACAATTAGGCACGAAGCGCTTCGGCGTTGCTGTCAGTCATGTGCAGCGTACGATTGCCGCTGCGGACCACGGTGCAAGCAGAGGACCACTGAGGACCACGGCGATGCGGACTGCGCCGCTTCGTTTCGGTTGGACGCTACGCCGTTCTTGCTCTTCTGCGGCGCGCATTTGCGGTGCTCCGCGTTTTTTTTTTTCCTTCAACGTATAGGTCAGTGCGCACGCTATCGGCACCTACCCTATCTACAAATAGGAGAAAGGCGCATGGTGGTAAGTTACGGCCTCCGAGATTCAAGTGCGAAAGCTTAGGCGCGCTGCCCGTTCTCAGAGGTTGGGTGGCTACAAGCTGCTTGCGTATTTATTGCGCAGTGTGATGTGCTTTTTGACACTCGGGCACCGTAACTCGGGCATGAGTAATGGAGGTTCTTTGGATCAAGCGCACATCATGTTCGCCGTTTTAGACACTTGTCGAGAGCGGGACCAGGGAAAATTTATCAGTGGCTCGCGGAACCCCGAGCAGGGGCCTGCGGAACCCGTAGGTTCCGCGGAACCCACTTTGAGAACCCATGCACTAGAAGGTACTGGCGAGGGAGACCCACTTCAAGGCGCTGGAGCGAACGACCCACTACAGAGTTCCAACGCTTCACTACAATTACCCCGGGTGTGAAAAGGGAGCCGCCCGGCGACTTAACAGGTTGTCACCATGAGTGGGTCATGGTATATCTTGAGGCGCTCCACATTGACGATGTCGCGCCCTCGACGGCGCATGTCCGAAGACGGTTCAACGGGTTCGATGAGGTAATTTACTGGGGACGTGCGTTCGACGACACGGTAGGGGCCTTCATATTTGGGCAGCAGTTTCGAAGAGAGTCCAGTTGCAGTGGTAGGGACTGAGAGCCAGACGAGCGCCCCAGGAAAAAACGTGGGCTCAGAAGTGCTGGTGTCGCCGCGAATGCTCTTCTGCCGCTCTTGTTCATTTGTAGTAAAGGTCCGGGCCAGGTCGCGACACTCTTCAGCATGTCTGGCTGTGGCAGATATAGGGGTATACTCAGACGTGTCTGGCTTGTATGGAAGGATAGTGTCAATCGTGTGCGACGGGTGGCGGCCGTACAATAAGAACGGTGAGAAGCCAGTAGTACTCTGAGAGGCGGTATTGTAGGCGTAGGTGACGAAGGGCAGAATGGCATCCCAATTGGTGTGGTCGGCAGCGATGTACATTGAGAGCATGTCGCCGAGCGTGCAGTTAAATCGCTCTGTGAGACCGTTTGTCTGTGGGTGGTAAGCAGTAGTTTTGCGGTGAACGACGTGACACTCTTTGAGAATGGCTTTAATGACTTCTGACAAGACACGGCCTCGATCGCTGAGTAGCTCCAGGGGTGGACCGTGACGCAGTATGAATCGGTGAAGCAGGAAAGAGGCAACATCTCGTGCAGTAGCCGCTGGAAGGGCGGCAGTTTCGGCGTATCGCGTGAGATGGTCAACAGCGACGATGGCCCAGCGGTTACCAGCCGACGTCAGAAGAAGAGGTCCGTATAAATCGATTCCAACGTGCCCAAACGGCCGGTTAGGACATGGCAAAGGTTGTAGACCTGCTGGCAAGAGGTGCGGCGAAGATTTCCGGCGCTGACAATCAAGGCAGGAGCGAACAAATTTCTGCACGTACCGGTACATTCCCCACCAAAAGTACCATTGTCGAATTCGGTGGTAAGTTTTGTATACCCCAGAGTGTGCACACTGCGGATCAGAGTGGAACGATTCGCATATTTTAGAACGGAGACTGCGGGGTACTACCAGTAACCACTGGCGGCCGTCGGCGCGGTAATTGCGTCGGTGAAGTAGCTCGTCGCGAAGGGCGAAATGGTGGGCTTGACGACGCAATGCGCGAGTGGGTGCTGTTGCCAACGGATCAGTGAGCAAGTCTATCAGCGAGACAATCCATTGGTCCTTGCGCTGTTCTGTAGCGATGGTGTGAAGGTCGATGGAAGAAACGGCCAGCTGAGTTCCTGAGCAGCGGGCGTTGTCGTCGGGTAAGGGGGAGCGCGAGAGGGCGTCGGCGTCAGCATGTTGGCGTCCGTTGCGGTAGAGCACGCGGATGTCGTAGTCCTGCAGACGAAGTGCCCAACGGGCGAGACGGCCTGAGGGATCCTTCAACGACGACAGCCAGCATAGTGCATGGTGGTCAGTAACGACATCGAACGGACGGCCAAACAAATAAGGGCGAAACTTCGTAAGGGCCCAGATGATCGCCAGGCATTCTTTTTCGGAGACGGTGTAGTTGGCCTCGGCTTAGCAAGCGTACGACTTGCATACGCCACGACATATTCAGGGAACCCTGGCTTGTGCTGCGCAAGGACAGCGCCAAGGCCAACACCGCTGGCGTCCGTGTGCACCTCTGTAGGGGCCGTAGGGTCGTAGTGGCGTAGTATGGGCGGAGACGTCAACAAACGACGGAGCTTTGCGAACGCGTCCTCGCACACTGACGACCACGAGTCGAGGGGCCCTTTACTGCCAAGGAGCTTCGTCAGTGGCGATATAATAGTGGCGAAGTTTCGAATGAAACGTCGAAAGTAGGAACACAGTCCTACGAAACTGCGCAGTTCTTTGACGGACGTAGGTCTGGGGAACTCGGCTACGGCCCGAAGCTTGGCAGGATCTGGGAGAATTTCATCTTTGGACACGACGTAGCCCAGTATTGTCAGCTGCCGTGCTGCAAATCGGCACTTCTTTAGATTCAACTGTAGGCCGGCGTTGATAAACATCAGATAAACATCAGATAAACATCTGATGTTTATCTGGGCACATAGCAAGGTTCGGGTCACTTATTAAGTTGCAGACAAGCTTGATGGGGCTGAGATGCAACAAGTCTTGCCACTAGCAGCTTGTCTGTGGCATCTTTGCTTGTGGCGTCATTTGGCAGCACTGAGCCATGTCAGGCTTGTTCGGGGATTTGGTTCAAAGTGTGAATCTAGCCTTAAAGGTCACAAAAAATAAACACCAGCCGTGGTTGCTTAGTGCTTATGGTGTTGGGATGCTAAGCAAGAGGTCGCGAGATCAAATCCCGGCCACGGCGGCCGCACTTCGATGGGGGCGAAATGCAGAAAACAAACGTGTACTTAGATTTCGGTGCACATTAAAGAACACCAGGTAGTCTAAATAAATCCAGAGTCCCCCACTAAGACGTGCCTCATAATCAGATAGTGGTTTTGGCATGTAAAACCCCATAATTTAATTTAAAAGATAAACACAGTACCAATCTAGACTGCTAAGTGGCGCTACAAGAGACCTTGCAATATTAATTTCATGCCAAGAGATGGCAAGAGTTGCAGAGCAAATCATGGCTGAAAGGGACGCACAATTGGTTTACAAATTCTCATCGCCTGTGGTGAACAGGATATCTTTAGACGGTTGTCTTAACAACTTCGGTGATTGTGTTCTGCCAGATGTTACTACCCACTGTCAATCAGAGGCTGTCAACCAGGGAGGGTGCCACACTCTAGTAGAAAGGAAAGTCAGCAATGGACAAGTGCAGTTCCAGTGCAAAAAAAAAAAAAATTCGGGAAGGGATCAGAATGTCATCATAGGCATAGCTAACTTTACAGGACAAAGTAGAGATGGGCAGAATGATAGATTGCAATATAGACTTAAAACCTAGTTAGCTCGGTGCTAGGTCACTACAGTAGAACCCCGATGTTACGTTTTTCAAGGGACCGTAAAAAAAAAAACGTAAGAGCCGGGAAACGCAAGAGCCAGGAAACAGGAAAAATTGAGAAATGGGAGTAGTGTTGAACTGCACACAAGATTATTTTAATTCTTACTTGTGACAAAAAGTAGTTTCGCCCGACAGCCGAAGTATCGATTGCGATGAGCTATACAAAGTAAGAATAGTAGTTTTATCGTCCGTACAAACTTGTAAACATTCGCTTATTAACTAATTAACAAACATGGTGTCAGCGCCCACAGGCAAACATGAACACATCACACTCGATGAGCGCGGTCATGCGCAGTTGTCCGCGCAGTTAAGCGCCGCTGCAGAAGCGAGCGAAGTGACCTTCGTGCTGTTGTCTATCGCTTCAACGCAAACTGAGCTCCGAGAACATGCAACACGCACAAAGCTATGAGCCACCGACGCACCTACACTGCGTAGACTCTGCCCCCACGCAGATCACTTTCAAGATGCGACCACGCGCCGTCGCGCAGTATGATGCCAGAGCCCAACGCTGCCTGCTATCCCTCCCCCCTCGCCGGTGCCTCGAGCGCAACGGAAGGAGGCGCGCTTTCTCCCTGCTTTTCTTTCTTTCGCGTGAGAGACGCAGTCGTCGGCTCCCCTCGCACGCTTTCACTCGCACATGCAGCATACGGCGCGGCGCCGTATGCTGCATGTGCGAGTGAAAGCGTGCGAGGGGAGCCGACGACCGCGTTTCGCACGCGAAAGAAAGCATATGGCGCGCGGCGACGGCATTATCGCCCTTGGGCTTTATACAGAACATCTATGAGCCAAAACCAATTTTAGGGCTGCAATGTGTCATAGACACCATCTTTAGGTAGCAAATACGGATCTCAAGTGCCATACTTTTGCTGGCAGAAAACGAAAATACGTCATAAGTGTCACCCCCGGCACTTTGGGTGGCTAATGCCATCGTCAAACAACCAAGCCAAGTGACATGAAAAGTCAAAATGGCCGCTCCGGCTGGCGCGGGCCGGCAGTTCACAACGTATGATGCGGGAACGGTTCCACAGTTGCGACGTAACAGTGGGGTTACCAATGCATTGGGTTCTATGGGAGCTGTGCCGGGACCGGCCAAAAACGACGTAACAG
Organism: Dermacentor silvarum; assembly: GCF_013339745.2. Classification (NCBI taxonomy): domain Eukaryota; kingdom Metazoa; phylum Arthropoda; class Arachnida; order Ixodida; family Ixodidae; genus Dermacentor; species Dermacentor silvarum. The sequence continues at coordinate 114,086,477 of NC_051156.1, read as the reverse complement.
CCGGGAAAACGCAGCACCCGGGAACGTTACAGCGGGGTTCTACTGTATTTGTCATCACATCGATTCAAAGACATTGCAATTAGGGATCATCATCACATCAATTATCACGGCACCAACAAAGTACTATTGTAAAGGTGTATAGTATCATATGTTACGTCTTCCGTAGAAAAATCATATTAAACTCGCCCAAACATATTTGCTTCCTTTCTGAAGTGCAACATAAACAATACCTTTTATTATTAACTGTTCGCTACCATTTATATCAACTCTTAAACGAGCAATTACACATAATCCAGACGCCACTACTATATTTTCGCACTGGCTACAAGAAACCCGTTCCATATTTATGCCATTTTCCACTTTATGAAAGCTACGTTCCTAGTAAAAGCAATGAACTGGACATCTAGGAACACTAATGTATAACTTCATACTTGACTTGATCTTTACCATTAGCGTTCCTTTCTTTCATTAAGTGTGGAACATCACTGCTCATTACAGATAGTGGCAAATTTCTAATCAATACGTGGCTTCAAAGAGCAAAGCATGTCTATAGTTTCTAGAGCCAGAAGTACTATAATTTCCAGATTCATGCTTCTTTGTTCGAGCTAAGCATCATTGAAAGAATTGATGAGAAGGACTCTCAGGTAAAGGTTAACACGTTCACTGTAGCAGCCCCTTTTAAAACCTCGATTCTTGTGCATGATGAACCACTGGCAGGTCACTGGTCATATCGCTGCGGCGCATTGTGACCTCCCCCCCACCACCAGAGAATTTCTCAAGACTCAGACAGTGAACCTCAAAGTGTATAGAGATGGCGCCACAATGCTTCAAATCAGACGCAACAAGAATTTTTCTTCATTCATTTCTAGCAAAGATGTCATTTGCGCACTGCCGGAAGCCCTGCACAGCACACAGGGAGAATACTGCCGTGACAAACCCGTGAACCATGCCAAAGTGAACATGCTAAAGCAAAATATCAAGCAATTTCCCACAATAAAGACAACGGAACTGCATTAATTGATTACAGCAAAATAAACAGCACTAGGAGAAAGAATAAAACACGAGCACACAGACACAACGCTGTGTCTGTGTGCTGCTTGCTTAGTGCTATCTGGTAACGCCGTTCTGCAATCATGAACCAACCAGCCTGTCAGTAAATGTTGCAACTCACTCTGTCAGCAGCCAGACACCCCTGAGTTCGCCGTCGAGATGTTTCATGAGCACCGGACTGCACTGCTCGGCCGCTTTCTCCACGGCGCCTTCCTGTATAAGTTCCACAGGGAAGCAAGCATTTTACAGTCCTCAACGATTGTCCAATGTACCAAAAGAAAAAAAAATCTGAGAGCAACATGATAGGTCTGTTAGTTGCAGAAGAGGTTGCAGCTAAAAGAGCTGCACAATTTACGTGGTTCATTGCACACCGTGCACCAGCTTGAGGTGCACTGCACCGCAGCCCTCAAATCCGGCATAACAGCAGGCAAGTGCTGCCACAGAGCAAGTGCACAGCTTCATGCAGGAGATGCACGCCGAGGTGAATAGGCACTTATATAGGACGGAGACGTTTCAACATAGTAACAAGAACAGTCTCAGGCAGATCCAAATTCACGGTGGGCACTATTATAGCGATATGTTCGCCACCTCCTGTTGGATTTGTCAAGATCACTAATCGCACTGTCAGACCAAGAAAGCAACGTTGCTCATGGCGCAGTGCCGTGGAAGTGTTTTAGAAATATAGTGAAAGTGCTACAAGCTAGCGCTTAGCTGAAAAAGCGAGTAGATGCACCAGGCCATTGAGAAATCTGGCCAAGCAGACAACAAGGCCTGCACCTTGCCGCTTGATTCACAAGTGCATGCAATGCAGTGCGCCACCACCAGTGGCCCTGCATGTGCGCTGCACCGGCAAAGCCTGAACATTTTTGGCACCGGTGCCGTAAATCCCGTGTGAATCGAACATAGCTCATATTGTCGTGGGAGTAATGGGCACAGAAAAACCAACAGGAAGGCGGGTGACAACGCCGGATATTAAGAAGGCAAGCTTGTGCTCAGCAAAGGATGCATGAGAAGAGCTTAGAAGGAGCAGAACCTTATCTTACACTGTTAGAATAAATTAGCTGATAAATATATTGTGCTTCTTTGTGCTGAATGGAAACAACGCCTAACAGAACTCGACTAAAGCAGTGCGGGAACCAACCAACATGATGAAATGTTGGTTGGTGCAAACTCTGCATGCCACGTTTAGCCACAGTTGTTGTGCTGATCCCGGTAGCATTTTACATGGCAACACTTCAGTGAACACAAAGACATGCTTTCAGAGGTTGACTATAAGCGCAAAGGGGATCCTGTAAATGTATTCAAAGTTTCAAGCGGCAAAAATGATGAGCTGTCTGCTTGCAGCATCAATTCATAAACTTTGTTCGCTGCTGGGAGGAGTGCTTAAAGTGCTACAATGGTTACTTAAAAATTTTACATGGCACCACAAGCCACCTTTGAAATTTCTTGAGCACATTTCTCCTAAAGTGAACTTTATCCCTACAAAACTCAATCTTGATATGCCCAGTGGTTTGCAAACTGAGCACATTTTAGTGCCACTGACAAGCACCTTGCAAAAGCTCAAGTACCAATACTCTGACAATTTTCTGCGGTGTTTTCAAGACCCCTAGAATATTGAATTTCTCCAAAATGGTCCTCCCAAAACATGGACTTAATTCTACCAAGTTTCATTGTGATATGCCTAAATCTTGTAAAATGGTGCACTGTACCTGCACTGCACCCTATAAACCTTATAATGTATAACGGCTGTAATTTCACACAATGCACCTCAATACCCCAACACACACACTTCTATCTTTGCCCCCACAGTGTCTTTGACTGACATTCCCTCAAAATTTCATTTTGCTAGCTCCAATAGCTGTCTCAGTGAATTTTCATTTATGTTTTAAATGGACATTCTCCACAGCATCTAGTTACACAAACAGCTTCGCTTAAAATTAGGCATCTGGCAAAACCACTAGCAAGTGTGGAAACAAAAGTGCACCTAATAGTTTGTTTTCTTGTGTCGGCATTTTATTTCAGCATGACATTTCACACAGATGATACCAAGCCTAGTGACAAGCTCTTGTCAACTGCAGCTGTTCCCAGCTAAACATTTATTTGCACCTTCAACCAAACTCTGACAAGCATTTCCTAGTCACAGACTTCGACATGACCGCGTCCCTCGACATAACTGATGCGACTCCACTCACCCGTACTGAGAAGTACTCCTTTGTCTCTTCCTCTGACAGCTCCCGAGAGAACTGCCGCACAATGCTTGACGTCGACGCAGTGGATGCATTATCGGCAATGCTCCCGGAATTTCCATCCAGGCTACCTGCACCTGATCAAAGAGTCAAAGACAACAATTTCAGACAGTGTAATATAGAAACGGTCCAGCAGGACAAGGTTGATACGGAGGCACGGAAATACGCAGACCCCGACTTCCAATGCTCATTTCCTGCGTTCTTACTAAAGAACAGAGGTGCTTGATTTTTGTTAAGGAAGTGGATATTGTGCCTGCAGCCGGAACGCAATCATATGGTTCACATGAATGCATGTTCGGGAAGCATGGCTGTATGGCCTAGCGGTTACCTTGAGAACAGGTGTACGCTAGTTCAAATCCTGCCTTGGCTATATTTTCTGGGTATCCCCCCCCCCTCTTTGCTTTTTTTTTCCTCTCCGTTTGGCGGCGCGGTCGGTTGAGCCCCGGCGCCGCGGCGGAAGCCGCGGTACCAGGCACTGACACGAAGCGGCGGTCGTTGGGGTGTTGCGGAGCGCAGCGTAGCAACACCCCAAATAAAAAAATACTGCTCCAGTCAGGTAGACTGCTCCCTCCCTGATAGTGAGATTATATTTGGATCATCAAAACAGTTATGTGTTTATTAGGAATGCTGGCTGCTGGAAAAATATCCGTGAATGCTAAAATGCTGGCTGCCGGCACAATATCCACGCCCTTTTGTTAATCACAACCACATTGAAGCCAAGGACAATGAAACCAAAGAAAACATATGGGAAATTAAGTGTGGTTTTAAATGAAGTTCATAGTTAACTGCAGCGTGCACAAAAGATGATGGACACAGGCAAGTTAACAAACAGGCGCTGCCCGTCTATGTACTTCGTCTTTTCTGCAAGCCGCAGTTTAACAATGAATAAATACCAACTCGTCCAACTTTCAGTTCTATTGTAACTGAAGTATGGTGGCTAGATGGGTAGGTGTGCTGTCCGCCGGGCACGAAGAGTAGTTCAGTGCTTCTCCGCATCATCACGACAAAATTGGCGCTGCGGTCGGGGGTCTGTCGCAGGCGGCGCGCGTCTGCTGCTGCGACCACGTTACATTGCAACTGCGGCATATTTACCGTCGTATTTAAACTGAAAACCACATTCACAGTGGCATCATAGACAGTTACAAATTTCTGAACGCAGCAGAGCTCTGTCACTTGCGAAGGTAACGTACTTACCTTTTCCGTCACCTGTTTGTTTCCCCGTTTGACGTTCAACAATATAATAGCTATTAACGCTGTTTAGTTCGGTAAACAAGTTAAACTTGAGTCTAAGAGGAGAAGCACAAATTTTGCATGGACGAAATAGCCCTTCATCAGTAGTTCTGAAGCGAGAAAGGCGAAGTTTGCTTTGCAGAATAGATGTAGCACGTAGGGGCTGTACATGAACGTGCAGGGCGTATTCGTATACCACGGAATGTGCAAGAGAAATGCTTTGGCTTGAAGGGATGTAAAACACAATAGAATAAATATTAATATTCCTAAAATCCTTTGATTCTAAATATTGAAACTAAAATCCTTTGATTCGATTTCCTTGACTGCAGTCAAGGAAATTGAACCAAAGGATTTCAGTATTGGGGCTATCATAAATTTATAAAATATATTATAAACTTGTTGGTGATAAAGAAAAAAAGTTCTTACGTCGTGCAATTATGTATGATGAAAGCAGCAGCTTGTAGCATGAAAAATCATAGTTTGGATTTGTGAAGATCGTATGCATGTATACTTGAATGCAATAATAATTTAGGTAATTCTTCGGTCACACACGTAAACCATGCAGCAACACCAAGCTTTTATTGCAACTATAGATTTAAATCAAACACTTCACTGCATCACAGCACTCAAAATGCATGTAGAGTAGCCGCAGCGTAAGGTGCTTTTTATTTTCTGGAGTACGCTCAGGAGCCAAGTTTTGGTCATCACAAGGAAGTGCAGGCGAACAATGTATTAGCTTGATGATGCTGTTCGTAATTTCGATTTTATGCTGCTCACAACCCATGACTCCTGAACGCTTCAGCTGGCGAAAGGAAAAGAAAAGATGCCATCGGCAGGGCATATCTGCCAGTCGTTGCGTTGTAAACCGCCGCCGCTGCACTTGAAGCTGAATCTTGCACACACAAACATTTCGTCGGCCGTCTTTGAGCAGGTTAATTTCTTCACTTGTCTACAAATACTCATTCTTCACCTGTAGAACACGCGATATTTGCATTCGCATCCTATTTGCTTGGAGCGTGTGTAAGTTTGGCCAATGTCTCCAGAGGAGTTGCTTGCTGTCTCTTCCGGATTATTTCAATTGCCGACATGCCGTTGGAGTCTCGCCTTGTTGTTTTTCTAGAAATGTTCTTCAATATGTAAGGCGCAGAGTCGGGTAGCACCGAAGGAACAGCGTCACTCTAACCGCACATGCGCCATTGGAATCTGCACAATCTTCCTGCCGGTCATACGCTCGATGACATGCTCCTTGAAGTGGCGCTGGCACATGACTAATGCGGTTGAAACATTTTTTTCAGCTCGGCGAAGGGCAAGCTGACGTCTCTCGGAAAGTTCTGGGTCTCAGCGCATCGAAACCAATGATTCTTTAGCGCGTGGTTTGCATGTTTGTAGCCGAACTTACAATTCGGCACAATGCAAGTAGTGCTCTTCTGGCTTGTTTTCTTCTGTGCAGGAACACTTTCACTCTGTCCCGGAGTCTCAAGAGCTTGGTATTCACGAATATCACCCACAGTCTTCACTTCGCTCTGTAAACGTCCAAGGAAATTACAAGAATTCGGAGAACTATCGTAACTGCGAGCGCAGCGCTCCGTGCCCTGAGCGTGTTAACAGACGATATAAATGACCGATTTTCAAAATTACTCATTGCAACAAGAAACATCGCACTGTTTAGCACTCTCTCAACATAATTTAACCATTTTCTTTCAAGTTTTACTGTGAAAACTTATTATCTTAAATATTACAAGCGCGCAATAACAACACTCTCAGTAGCAGACGATGCACGCTTCACGGCAAACGTCTGACCGCAGCGCCACTCCTGCTGTCATGATGCGGAGAAGCAGTGAACTACGCCGGTTGGCACACCTACCAATCTAGCCACCGTAACTGAAGTGTAGGAATGATGAGCAAAAGGAAGAAATCAAAGTTGACGAAAAGACAACTCGATGCCAGGTGGGAGCCTAACCAATGTGAGCCACCGTCTCGTACATTTTCTCGGGTGGAAACGTTTTCCAGCACTGCTCACAGCCAAGGCGGCGGATCTGGGATGTTTGTTTAGGCGTAGGTGTCGCCCAATAAGCAAGCTTAGCAGCAGGCAACTGGTCAATAAACTATAAACTGATAAAGGCTGATAAAGCCAATGCCCTCACTAAACCATGAGCAAGAAGAACAAAGAGAACCGAGGGGATTGATTTGACAAACAGTTAATTAATTTTTCTCCATTATTGTAGTGTGCAAAATGGCAGGGGCTCAAACAAACAAGCAATTTTTGTACGACCCCATGAAGCCCTAATGGACAACATGCTCGTCTTCGAAACTTTCACGCCCGTATTCCCACTAACATGCCTGCGTTCAAACTGCAGATGAGAAAAAACAGATATTTTATAACATACTAACATGCAGTGTTTCAGCGAACCCTTTCGAAAATTTTTATAGGTTGCATATGGCAGATAGCACAGTTCTAGTTCATGATCTGGTCTACTCGAAGAGGAAACATTACTTGCATACAAAATTGAAATGCATAATCGACTAAGAAAAATTCACTAATTAAGTTTTTAACTAAGTACCTTATGGCCCATATTGCAATTTACAAATTCTAGTCATTGAGTTTCACAAGGCAGATCTACTTGGCATGAATCCTCAGGATGATGCCAGTTTCAAGATATTTGTCAGCATGTCAAAAGCATTGCCTCCGAGATTATGAAGGCTGTGAGCTCGCGTCGTCAAACGAGAATCCGCTGCTTGAAACCAGCTGCGCGGGGATAAAGCTGGCTCAAAGCGCTCACAGCTATATAGAGTCACCCGGCGAACGACGGAAGAAGAGACGCTAACGACGCGCATTGCGGAACGAGAAAGTGCAAGCTGTCTGCTGACGACAGCGATGCAGATGACGAAGGCGGTAAAGTAAAGAGAAATAAATACGCGAAAACGATCGCCGTCTGACGCTGGCTCGATACTTGATCCACGACGATGAAGCACCGGAGGTTGCATAGACACCGTGGTCTTCAAACCAACGTGGTGTAATCGGGGCGGCGAAAAAAAGCGCATTGTAACAGCCAGTTCCCCTAAGATGCCTTCCTAACCTCACCATTTATTAGCCGGCCTTATTAGACGCACTGCTCACGAAGAAAACGGGCAGTGTTTGACGGGACGCATACATGATGCATAGTCGCAAATAACTACGGTCACTCGCGCACAGATGCGCAGTAGGACGTTAAATGCAGATATGGCTGCGAAACACTAAAGAGCAAGCTTAGCAACAGATTCTGCCGCCCGAAGGCAAGACAAACAGGGACGCGACACCGAACGTGTGCACTAACCTGCTCGACAACGAGTGGAACCCAGGCACGATACATCGACGCCGCGCTGATCAGCCGACGGTTGTATCGGGGAGACGGTCTCAGTCGTTTCCTGGCTAAGAGAAAGCGTCATGCCTCTGAAGTCAGCTTCTGGGAAGTCTTCGAGCCGTTCCACGTCGCTCAGATCACCCGGACTCGGGACGGTGTTTGCATTTCTGCTAAATTTCGGCAATCCTAGACCAGCCATTGCCTGCACACCGTGCAGACAAGCATAAAAAAATATTAATAGTAAAAAAAAAAAGCTCGTCGGCTTGTCTAAGATTGGAATGGCTGCACATAAATCGCTACCAATTAAAAGTATTAAACTCGACTCTTTTAGTGCAATATGCTGCACTTTACTTCTCCAACACCCAAATTAATTTTTTAATTTTGGCATTTACTTTGTCGTGCCGATTTAATATATTAAGAACCGCACAAACTCAGTTTCGGTTTCGACATAGCCTTTTTCGAGAGCGCTGCATTGTTGCAGCTCTTCTTTTTTTATGGGTGCTGATCCGAGTAACCGAGTAAAGAGGTTGCCGCTTTGAAGCAACTTCATGGCAATCGTTGGAACGCACATGAGCCAAAAGTAGCAGAACACGTCGTGCACGAAGCTACGGTGTCATAACGAAGCTTTGCTTTCCCAATACCAAGAGCCGCCATTGGTGTTCTTGGATCTTATGTAAGCTCTGACAACACCTGGCTCTGGTTTGGTGTCCCTAGCTGGTTTATATCTTTTAATAAAGCTTGCATTTCTATATATCAAGAAAACTCAATGAGTGGGAAAACGGTGTGACTATGCTCTAAATAAGTGGTGTTGTGAGGACGAGGCTGGGGCGAGAAGCTCGAGGCTGGGCACGAAGGGAGTAACGTCGACGCAGGTCGACGTCTTTATTAATGTTGATAAGGCATGCTAAACAATACAAGGGCTAACGCACGCGAGCGCGGCTCAAGAGAACAGTCCTACATGGCAGCGGAGCAAACAGTCACTCAGCTCTCCTCTCCAAGCTAAAGGCGGGAAAAATAAGGGAGAACGCCAGACAGGTGCTGCCATCTGTCGGGCGGCTGGCGAAGTGGACGTGGGAGTCTCGGAGGTACCTCACATCCGGCCCCACTTTTATGATCAAAGTCCTCTTTGATTACAAGTGTGAAGTAAGGCTGGGCAAAGGGGAGAAAACGCTAGACATGGACAACAGGCAATGTATGGCAATACTAGGCATGAATAGGCGAGGCAGGAAAACAGAGGCATATGACAGGCAAATAGCAACAAACGAGGCAAGGCAAGAAATGTTCTACATGGAATAAAGCCAAAATCAGGCAATGACAAACTCTAAACAAATCGCAAGGGACACAAGCACAACACATAGGAGGTTGAATTGGTCTTGCAGGACAAGCTGCATGGCACATTGAAATGTTGAAGAAGCATTCTTGAGTTCAAAGGGCATACGTGTCCACATGTATGTCCCACTGTGTGTGATGAAGGCTGTGTTGACATAACCTGCAGGACGCTGGCTGACTTGCCAGTAGGCAGATTTCAGGTCCACCCATGCAAAATATGATGCTCTGGCAGCATCTTGCATGATATCATCAGCATGGGTCAAAGGGTGTACAACTTTGACGGTGAGTTTAAGTGGAACGTAGTTGACGCACAGACGCTTTTTCAGTCCTCTGGACACAACAATCACTGGAAAGGCCCATGGCCCCATGGCAGGCAGGATGATGCCTTGATGCAAGAGCTTGACTTTGTTTATCGAGGAACTTGCGGTCATCTGCACAGTATCGATATGGACTTCTGCCGTACGGCATGGCATCGGGCACTAAGTCTATGCAATGTTCCACACCTTTGAAATTACCGATGTCATCCTCATCATGAGCAAATGTGAGATGATGATCTGAAAAGGCCGTAGCCAGAGCTACTTGCTGCATCTTTGATAAGTCCTTTCCCACAAAAGCGGGAGGAAGGTCAGGATGGATCGTTATGGCTACTGTACCTTCTGGAGCAACAGTGGCTTGTTCTGGCAGGCTTTTGCACAAAGGCTTCCAAAGGGGCTCCATTCCTGGGAGAGGTGCTTCCTGGAGACCGCCTGAACATGGCACTTTAGTACATTGAGTTAGGAAAGACTGCCGAAGAATTACTGCGCATGAGGCACGAGGATACAGCTTCTGGTGTGCCTGTATGACTATACCAGATGCCAGATGGTGGATTTCGGCTGGATTTGGAGGCTCGAATAAAAGTCTTGTATTGCTGGCACAAAACCAATCTTCACCCAGTATCACAGGCAAGACATTATTGCTGATCACAGCGGCTTCCACTAGAGCTGTTATGGGGCCCACTGTAATCTTCAGGCCGACTATGCCTTCGGGATGCACACTTGATCCACCAACAAAGGTCAGAGGCTCGCATGTCCAGGGCATCAGTAGAACATTCCCAGTGAACCATTAATGTACCATAGATGTCCATAGAACATCATGTTTGAGACATTGCACACATCCTATAGATATCTATATTTCTCCAAACAACGTTACAAATACGTACCATGGATAATCTAAGTCCCATCCAGATCACGTTGCTCTAACGTTGAAAGGATGTCACAGCTGGACATAAGTAACCTCCAATAGATGTTCTTTTTGGGGACGCAGGAGGTCCATAGAACATCTAGTGGATTTTTCCTGCTGACGCTATAATGATCGAGCTGTATACCTGCGAGTGCCACAGTAGATGTACTATTGAACACAAATGAAATGCGAACAGCAGAGTGTGTGGCCAAAACGTAACTAAAAGCACAGTGTGTGGCGTCGGCCAGCCATGATTGTACACATGCATGTGGTTTCGATGCGGAGTGCGGGGCTGCTTGTCCTAGTGCATATTACGTCACCTGTATTTTGTTGGAAGCTTCTATTCTCACCCCGCCATTGCAGTGCCATTCCTATCTGTGATTATCTGTGATTCCTATCGGTGGCTAGCACTGTTGTTGCGCATCCAATGCAATACATTTTTCGTACTATTCAAATTACGATTTGACACTGGCAGCTTTGATGGTGGTAACAAAAGCACAGTAATGCACGTTAGCAAGCTGGGTGCATGCCAGCTATATCACGCTACAGATGTAGCGATGGTGCTAGTCACCATAACACTGTACTGCCAGGTGGGTATGGCACTGCCTGAGGAGAGATGAGAAAACAACTTTCGGACAAAATACGGGTGACGTTTACCGCAATAGGGCGAGCGGCGCTGCACTCTTCCTCGAGAACTACATCCCCACGCACGTGCACAACGACTGGCCGACGACATGCACAGTATACCTTTAGTTATGCTTCGGCCACACACTCCGCTGTTCGCAATTAATTTGTCCTCGATGGTACATCTGCTGAGGCACACTAATGGCACAGTTACCCCCATTGTCGGCATGTAGCTGGTGACTTTTCTTGAAATGTTTTGTTAACGTGTAAACGTGTGAATGTGAAAATATAAACTGCAACACTTAAGGTGAAATCCTTAGATGGCTCAATCGTCGAAAAATCCGATGTCCAGCGTCGCAGCACCAAAATTCAATGGCACTAAAATTGGGGATTGAACCCTCGACCTTTGGTGTTAATTAGGTCGAAGCGAATTAAGGTACAGTTCATTAAGATAGAGTTAATTGAGGCACCCTAACCCACGGCCTTTGTTGGGAGTCGAAACCACTTGGAGATATGGGCGAACCGGCCACATCTCCAAATTATCTCCAAGTTGGATTCCAATTGACATGGTGAAGGTAGAGTCGAACGCACTACCTTGGGTGTTCATTAGAGCGAAGTTACTTAAGGCAAGTTAATTACGGCAGAGTTAATTAAGGCACTCGAACTCTCGAACTTTGGTGGAAGTCGAACCCACGACTTTTGGTGTTAATTAAGACAAAGTTAATTAAGATACAATTAAGGCACTCACACCCTTGACCTTTGGTGGGAGTAGAGCCCGCAACCATTGGTGTTAATTATGACGAAGTTAATTAAGGCACTCGAGCCCACAACTTTGGTAGGAGAAAACAATAGAAGTAACAATGCATGCGAATGACAAATAATTTAATTAATACTTCGTGAGTGCGCAGGCTTCTGCCTTCATCCTCTTCAGTGTTCGCTAGAGTGACTGTCAACTTTTATATATAGTTCTAGCGCTCATCAAAATGCGAAAACTGTGCTAAGAAAACCGTAAATCTGCATTTTGATCATTATGCATCATTACAAATCCTGCAATGGATAAATGAAAAGTAGTGAGTTCAGTAAGCACTAGGTAAAGCACACCAGTGAAGCTCACAATGTCATACCAATGTTACTTTTTTATTTATACAACTGATAAAGCTTTATTACAAAAATGATCGGCCCCCAGCCACGCACATAAATGAAATTATGCATTACATGTTCTCGCTGTATACAAACAGGTTAAATGCAGATCTAAAAAAAAACGTAATCAAAAACAGACTTGAAAATTAAACTTTATTAAAACACAAGTAACGAGTAGGCACAAAATGACTAACGAGTAGGCACAAAATGACCTAGTAGGCACAGTGCCACAATTATAATTAAAAAGAATAAAACTGATTAGTAAGAGGTAGTAGTATCACATACTAATTAATGACCAAAAGTGCATGGCCTGCTTGCCAGCACCTGCTTCTAGGGCCACCGGATTCAAGATAGAAAGCCAGTACTTTCTAGCTGCATTGAAAAATATATGGTCAAATAAATTCCACGCAAGCAGAATCCAGAGATGGAATGTTCATCTTGATAGGCAACTTGGTCAGGCAGCTTCTCAGATCACAAAAGTGCCAATAACATAATGCTGCCAGAGACTTAGAGATAGGCATTGCAAATGAGAAATATCCCTGACACTTGAAGAGCAACGCTGGAAACCAAGCGATAGAAACATGTGCGAAAATTAACCATCAAGACATTGCCTCCAGAACATTCCCGTAAGCGCTCCGCAAGGCGAACAAACGTACCACAAATAGCAGTCAGAAGCACAGCTCTAAATTTCAGCATGCAGCTGTACAGTTCTGCCTAGTATATACGTACTTGGGCCATGGTCAACCGCACAAAAGTCGAAAAGACACAAATAAAGCACACACTGCACGCGCCCGGAACACTGCTGTGCACTTGCATCGAGGCGCGTGTTGCTGAATTGATATCAGTGGCGATGCGAAGTCAAAGCTATTGCGAGTTCAAGCTTCTTTTTTTCTTTGTGTAATACATCAACAAGTTAAAGGTTACGCATTTTCAACAATGTACTAATAGATATAACTGAAAAATAAAGCATCTTTGTATGAGAAAGAAAATGACGTAACCGAGAACGAAAGCATAGCGAAAAAAATTGTGAAAGTATTGGCTTTTGCGCGCGGTGTCCGGCAGCAACGTTACTAGACCTCCAGCAGTGCGCGCAAAGGTCGTGCACTGCTGGAGCAATTATAATTAAAAAGAATAAAACTGATTAGTAAGCAAAATAATCAATTTAATGCTTTTGCTCTCCTAGCTTCTTATTGTTAGGCATTAGAGACAATTTGCTTGTATTTCTGCGGCATAGTGCGTGCATCGACTCATAACGCACAATGTACGATCAATGCACGAGAGCTTTGAATGTGCAAGAGATGTCCAAATCATAAGGACATTCGACGTCCTCTGGATGACTCGACTGCCACGTACTAGTCTAACATACTATAGATGTAAACTGGACGTCGTTAAATGTCTTGGATATTTGGTCTTTTGTGGTACATCCAATGGATATTTGTGGTTCACTGGGTTCTTGATTGCAGACTTGGTCACTATAGTTATCTTGGACCCTGTGTCCCGGAAGGCATCGTAGGAGCCCAAGAGTGCAATGTCTGCTGTAAAGAATGAACACTCCAGATGGAAGCCATGGACGTCTTCCAAAGGGCTTGTGTGCAGCGCAGGGGCTGCTGCATGAAGTGATGTTGAAGCTATGGCTGGCTCCTGTGTGACAGTCTCTTGCTTTGTTGGGCACTTCGATGCTAGGTGGCCCTTTTCGTGACACTTGAAGCAAACAGCTTCGCTCAGTGACTGTCCTGGGCGAAATGCAGGGACACCATAACGCTGTGACAGAGCAGAGTACCGAGCTTCCTGCTCAGCAGGGGGTAGATCTGCTATGCGACGGCTTTGCGGAGGACTGGCAGGGTGGGACGGGGGCACATGGCTGTGCTTGGAACTGCCGACTGTTGGAGGTGCCATTGAAGGCATTAACGACGCAGAACACACTTGTCTGGAAGGCGTAGTCCCGTTATTTTGACTGCGAAGAGTCTGCTCAGGACGATCAGCCGTGTTGCTTGCGATCTGCATATGTTGTATTGTCCTGTCAAGCTGGGTGCATATATCAATAAAGCTGGATACTGACGATGGGCGTTGCGCTGCTATGCTTGTTGCGGTTCCCGCGCACTGAATGCCGTGCAGGAGATATCCCACCTTCTGAGGCTCCATCAGTGGCGCTGGACATTGCTCGATTACTCGAAGCTTTGCATAGGCATAGTTGACTGAGAGCTGGACTGTACTTGGGACATAATTTGCTGCTGCCATTGCAGTAGAGTCAGCTCGTCGGCGAATGCGTCCAGGAAAGCTTTACGCCACGTATCCCAAGTCGGGAACTGCGCGCCAAAAGTGAGGTGCCAGTTTTTTGCAGTGCCTCTCAACTTGCTTGCGGCGATGAGGCGGGCTGTTTCTGGCGACCACGAAGTTAGCTGCTGCGTTCGTTGAATCTCCTGAATCCACAAACGCGCACTTTGCTTGTGGCCGTTCTCGAACAATGGCAGGGTAGACGATACGTCGGGCATGGTTGTCACTTGCAGCCAGGGGCGGATCCAGGTTTTTTCTGAGGGGGGGGTCAGCTTCTGTCAATGATGATGATGATGATGATAGTAGCCTTTCTTATTTACCGAAATTTACCGTTTTTCCTCACGATAAACCCGCGTTTTATACGGCTAAAGCAACACCTGTAGCCCTCTGTGGTGGCTCAGTCAGCTCAGGCGTTGAGGGCGAGATCGCGGGATCAAATACCGGCCGCGGCGGCCGCATTTCGATGGAGGCGAAATGCAAAAACGCCCGTGTTCTTGCATTGTAGTGCAGGTTAAAGAACCCCAGGTGGTCAAAATTAATCCGGAGCCTTCCACTATGGCGTACCTGATAATCAGAACTGGTTTTGGCACGTAAAACCCCAGAAAGAGGAAGAAGACCTGTAGCGAAGCCAGGTATCGGTTTCTCCGAGCTTATAGGAAAAGGACGTTACCCAATACAGCCATGTGCTTGGCGGCTGCGCCTGATAATACAGGGTGTTAAAAACTAAGCTTTATGGTTTTCTTATAGTTAGGCACTGGGAGGCATGCGAAGACCACCTGTGCAAATAAGTTATGTGGCTAAGGGGGCACAAAGTGAGATGATAATTATCGCTGTGAGCAGCCCAATTAACTAAAACTGAACAATTATTTTTTGTTGACTACAGTAAGTGGGTATGTTTGTATTAAAAACTTAGAGACAGCCGAGCTTCTACACAGTATCAGTCGGAAGAATTATTCTAGCGTGTCCGTGCTCCGAGATATCAGACTCCAAATTTCAATTGTCGTACTGCGCAGAATAATCGAGAATAAAGACGCGACAATTCTCATGAATTCCCGTGAATTATCATGAAGCTCAGTGACCACTTCTGTGGAGAGATGGCGGTGCCATCTTCTCTCTTGAGTCGTGGTGGTGTGTTGACTAGATGAACGTTCTTGAATACGGGCGTAACAGTCCGTTCCAACGCAGCAACCAATACGCTGGTTGTTTACGATATGCGAATCCCCGCGTATGAAGACTCACGACGCCACCTACAAGAATAACGATGTGGCGGAGTAGGCGAGAGCGCGAGCCAGCGTCTTCATGTTTTGTTTCCCACGCGACGTCATCCTTTTACACAAGGGGGGCATCTGCTCCCGTTTCTCTAACCACGCGACGCCATCCTAGGCCCGCGCGCTGGCGTTGGCCGCTGACGTCACGCTCCCCCACTTCGCAGCCGCGGCTCGAGGCTTCGCCCCGCTCCGCGAGAACGACCACTCAGATAAACGGATCCGGTGGGCTTGAGTCTCCTATTCTTAATGTACGACAATAAAACTGCGAAGTTACAATGAAAAACTTGTAGCGTACGAACGGTACTGTGCTCGTACTGGATATTGTCAACGTGTAACTGTGATCACAATGAGTGCTACAGTTAAAAAAGGTTGCCTATGCGTAGTTCTTAGTTTAGCTGTTAGTTGTTATTATTTATATATGACGACTTCAGCAAGAGATCTCTTTCATTAAGCAGGTTGGTCGCGGAACCGATGACACCCAATGAGGCAACCGTTGACACCCCAAGGGGAAACTAAGTTAATCAGGCGCGAAGGCGCTCGAGCGGACCTCGGTGTGTTTGGCAAAAGGGACGTCCCCTCGTTCATTCGACGCCACCGACGGGACGAGTAAGGCACGGCAGGCGCCAAGAGGTCCAAGGTGTTCATGAGAAAAAATAACTACGGCAACTTCGCGACACCACACTCCTACGGAATACAACTAAGCTTGCGAGCGAGCTAGCTTTACTTCTACATGGCTGATACCACTGGTACTCGCGAAAAATACTTTTGAAGAATGCTGGTGGCCATATTTTTTTTTTTTTTTTGCGACAGGGCCATCCCCCTGTCAGCGAGGGGGCGATGCAGAAATCTGAGGGGGGGAGGAGGGGGGGGTCAGGACATCCGGACATCCCCCCTGGATCCGCGCCTGCTTGCAGCTGTGGCAAGCAAGGGGCGAAAATGGCACTCCAAATGGTGGCTTGGCGTACCGTGGAGCCGCTACAAAGCTGGGTGTTGTTACAAAAGGCTGCGGTTCCTGTGGCGGCGAAAAACTTCATGCGTTGGCACGGCTGCGGCGTCGCAAACGAGCGGCGGCGTGGGGTAGGACCACGGTGGCGGTGGGACGTACGAGGCGGGCGCATGCACTTGCGAGGTTGCACCTGGAATTCCTTGACAAACGTCGGAGTAAGGGGCAAGGCATGGAACTTCACTCTGGTCGAGGAAACTCCATGGCGCCAAGGCCGGTCTCGGTGCCTGTTTCGGAATCGCTGCACGAGCTTCCTCCAGGCACGCTGTCAAACGTTGAATCAGGTCGTCTCTTGACCCGGTAGCGACGATTCCGCGGCGAATGAGCTCGGTTTGCAGAAACTCGGTTCTGAGGCATGCGACGGTGGCAGCGTCGACTTCGGCCCAATTCACTCCTGGCATGGCGCTTACTTGGCGGGAGTAAGGAGGTAGACAATGGCGGCTACTAGACGGGCTTGGCGGGAGCGGCGGCACGGCGTGAGCGAACGGCGAGGCGAGATTCTTGGTCGACTGCGCCAAGTGTGAGGCTGGGCACGAAGGCAGTAACGTCGACGCAGGTCGACGTCTTTATTAATGTTGATAAGGCACGCTAAACAATACAAGTGCTAACGCGCGCGAGCGCGGCTTAAGAGTACAGTCCTACATGGCAGCGGGGAAGACGCTCACTCAGCTCTCCTCTCCAAGCTAAAGGCGGGAAAAACAGGGGAGAGCGCCAGACAGGTGCTGCCATCTGTCGGGCGGCTGGCGAAGTGGACGTGGGAGTCTCGGAGGTACCTCAGAGTGTAAGCTAGAGCACGTGGCGTGCTAGACCTGGACGCCGCAGGCGTTTTGAGAGACGCGCGTCTTAAAGCGAAGCACCGTTAACAAAGCTTTCAGGTGACTAGACCCCCAGACGCTATGGCACGCATATTATTGCTATTAATAATAATAACAATAACAACAATATTATAATCATTATTATTGTAAGTCCTCATGGACTTAGACAGGCCCGTTTTTTGTATTGATTTTGGATGTGTGTTAATAAATTATTATTGTTATTTGATATGGAAACACACAGATAATGCACAGAGAAGGGAATAGGAAAGGAGCAGGCTGGCAACTGCCACTGAGAAGGAGGGGATAGAAAAGGAAGTTGAAGATAAGGGTTAGGGATGTAAAGAAGAAAGATACAGCACGATGACATACCACAAAGACTAAACGATAAGTAATAGAGTGCGCTAGTAGGAACAGAACAAACTCGCAGGAAGATACGCGCAGGTGGCGCTAACTACAAGAGAATATAAAAATTAAATGCACAAACTAAATTATCAAAAAATTCCTGCCTCTCAAAGTCTCTCATAAACGGGAAGCCAAGCAAGTTTTTTTGTAGAAAAGTAAGCAGGGTGCGGCGAGCCTGGTAGCGTTGAGGAGCACAGCCACTCGGATACAGGCAATGATCAAGTGATCAAGGGTCGTACACCGCAGGCCAAGTAGACTATACTTCTTTAGTAGCGACGTGCGATGCGCAAGGAAAGCAGGATACCTTATTACAAGATGCTCAAGTGTCTCGCAAGAACCACAAGAAGCACGCAACGGACTGTGTACACGTCCTTGCCGATATAAACGTTTAGACATCAGGACAGAGCCAATCTCTAACTTGAGCAATAGACCTGTAGCACAACGAGGCAAGCCTCGACCTGCACGAACACGGCAAGGAAGGGATCCTGGTCGGACTTCTTTAAGGAAGTGTCGACGAATCAACAGAGGATCGTCATCTAGACTGCACAAAACTTCCGGACAGTCACATTCGTTGTGAGCACAAGTGGAAGCGAGACGATCGGATTCGTAATTTCCTGCGATACCTACGTGCGAAGGTATCCACTAGCCAACGAGGCATAACCTACGAGATCTAATTCTTCCGACTAATCCAATGACTCTACGCACAACTGGGCGATCCGCGTCACTTCTCTGTAGTCTGCTAAGGCCAGTGCGGGAGTCCTTAGGATGACAACCTTCAATGTGCTTAACCATAGCCTCCTATATAGGAGGCTATGGCTTAACTCATCTCGCACGTACTTCAGAGCAACATCAATCGCTGCCAGCGCCGCATTTGTTGAGGCTGAATGAGGAATGCGAAAGACCCGTCGGATATGTCAGTTGAAGGGCAGAAAATAGCTACAGAGGCGCCTTAACCATCGCTGTGTACAGATTATTTAACATAATCTCCAAAT
Source organism: Dermacentor silvarum (assembly GCF_013339745.2). Taxonomy (NCBI): domain Eukaryota; kingdom Metazoa; phylum Arthropoda; class Arachnida; order Ixodida; family Ixodidae; genus Dermacentor; species Dermacentor silvarum. Next base: position 114,067,545 of record NC_051156.1, on the reverse strand, counting down.
CTTTCGAATAAGTGGGACTGGGCCAATTGGAATAGCGCGATAACAGCCAGTTCAGACTTTCTTGTGTATTTAAGGAATTGAAAGATATACGGCAAACGGACATTTGCTGAATCCTAATCTAGAGGTGTAACTGAAGTAGCACCTTCAGAGCTACCATCAATGCTTTTAAACAATGTCGCCATTGTCCCATATGCGAGAGAATGGGCGCTTAACCAGCGCAATAAATACTGGAGCAGCGCTTCTCGAGATCGAAGGTGAAAAGGAAGAAGACACCCCGAGAGCGCGCCCTCCCTGCTCGTGGCGTTCGAGCGTGCCGCGTTCCGTGGCCATCGGTAGCAGCAAGGCCGACGTCGCCGTTCCTTTCGCCTAGCCGGCGCAGCTACCGACGTACCGACGTTTTCAGCAAACCCGAAGGAGGCGAGAGGAGCACCGCGCGCCGACATGACCGCGTGCCGCTACTTGACGGGCTTTCCCTTCGTGGGAGAGTACACAAGTATCGAGTTCCAGCAGGAGGTACCAATCTACCGTATCTGCTCGCTGTGCGGCGCGGTGCCCTCGGAGCTGTACTTGACCAAGTGCTCTCACTTCTTCTGCCCCAAATGCTTCGGCAAGCTGCGCGAGGCGGACGACACATTCGTCTGCCCCGTCGACAACGAGCGGAGCATGCAAGACCAGGTGTACCACGACACGACATCCGCCGACATTTTGAAAGGTTTTCGCGTTGCCTGCCCAAACAAGGCCAACGGCTGTGATCACGTGGGTCCTCTCAACGGCCTCAAGGAACACTTGAGCGCTTGCGGTCACCAGGGCGTCCAGTGCGGCATCTGTATGAAGGAGATGAAGCACCAGGATGTCGCAGCGCACCTCAAGCTGGAATGTTCACGCACTTTGCAGCTACAGCAGCAAGCCGTCCCACAGCAGCAGGAAGCCGGCGAAGGCTCCGGCGTGGCGGGCTTCGCCGCCCGCGCCGACGACGGCACGCTCGTCTATACGGGCGCCGAAGCCTGCCAGATCAGCGAAGTTCGCGAGAAGCTGGACGACGTGTGCCGCGAGGTGAAGTGGCTGAAGGAGAACTTCGCCGAGTTCGAGGCGATCCGGAGCACGGTCAGGGCTGTTCAAGATACGGTCAAGAATGAGATGAAGAAGATGCGAGAGGACTCGGCCGTGGCGAACAAGCGGATCGTCACCAAGATCGAGAAGATCCAGAGCTATCTGAAGGGCCGGATAGACAGCATCGAGGACCGCTTCCGCTCGAGCAAGTTCGCCTGGGAGGTGAAGAACTTTTCCAAGCTCAAGGAGCAGGTGCTCGAGGGTAAAGCCAAGTCCTTCTTTAGTGACGACTTCTACGTGGGCATCCAGGGCTACAAGATGTACCTGGGTGGGCATTTTGCCGAGAAGGACGACAAAGGTAACATTTGCCTCAGCGTGTACGTGTACATCACAAAGGGACCCTACGACCCTACGCTGCAGTGGCCCTACAGGAGGCGCAGCACGTTCGTCATCGTCGACCAGAAGAGCAACACGTACCACAAAATTGCCGAGATTGTGCCCGAAGATCTGGGGAAGGAATTGGAGCACTGCTTCCAGCGACCCAAGGACGGCGAGAACGAGGGCATCGGCTACACGGCCATCATGACCTTGGATGACATCGAGAACCCGGAGAACGGGTACGTGGTCAACGACTCATTCATCATCACCTTCATCACGTGCGACACGTGAAGAGCGACCGAGAAGCAAGGACCAGCCGGATTGTCACCCATGCATGTCCGCTGGTGGCCCAAGTGTGCAGGCGAGTTGCACTTCGGTGGGCGTCTGGTCTCCGGTGGTTTTGGGGGCAACCATTGACAGCACATTTTAGCAAGCACTGACAGAGCACGTGACTGGGGAAGAACCAAGCCTATGGACAGTGAAGTCATCTTGGCGGTGCTTCGTGCTTTCTGGTTTTGCATGTAACCTTTTTTTTTCTTTAACCAGAAAATCTCTTAACCACAGCCTTTTTTGCAGGCTTGTACATGCGTGTCATTGTACGTGGTTTCTGAAGTCAATAAACACACGTTCTGGGCCATGGGTCTTGTGGTTGGAGAAGGCTATAATAAAAGATTACACGTTTACTTCTAGCAGACTATGAGCTGCTATTTAAGCTATAGAGGATAGCTGATCATACTTAGAAGAGATCAGCCCAACGTGGACCAGGAAACCAAGTTAAGCCCTGAAATTGACGAGCTTGAGAACAATTCTCGTAAGCTTTCGTTCGGGCGATGCAATGTTTCGCGAACTACGTTCACGGCACAAACTGTTAGTTGCTATGTTAGCTCTAACAGTGTTTATTGCTGAACACAAGGCCGCGAGGGCGACGCAGCTCTTTTAGTTGGCGAAATAGAGCTGCCGGGTTGTCCATGATCTAAGGGCATAGAACATCAGGCTGCTGTGCCGAGGAAACCAGGCGTTGACCGAATGAGCAAGCGCGGCTGCAACATCCAACGGACTCCCGGAATAGGGGGACCAACTAGAGCACTGCACGGGCTCGGGCCCGGCCCGCGGGCCAGGCCGGGCCGGGTAGGGCAGTTTTTTCACGGGCTTGGGCCGGGCTCGGGCATGACATGTGCTTTTAGACCCGGGCCCGGTCCGAGCTCGGGTATTTTGACGCGGGCCCGGGCCGGGCTCGGGCTTTCTGGTGGTATGCATGTAACGTGCAGCGAGTTATGCTCGCGCGTCTCGAATCGGAAAAACCTGTTGCCCCGGCGCAGCTGGAAGCTTGCAGTGCAGTGGCGCACCGACGGGGGGGGGGGGGTGTAATCCCCCCTCCCCCCCTGAGGCTGACCTAACCCCTTCTTTTGTCCCCTTTTCTTTCCTTGCGCATTTGAGTACTGTAACTAAGATGTAAGACGCGCAATCGTCTGCACACTCGCAAAAAGTGCATTTTTTGACAATTTCCCGTGAAGAAATTGAAATTAGTGCGGTTTAGATGGTATTGGCAAACTGTCACCCCCCCCCCCCCCCCCCCCCCCCCCCCGCCTGCAGAGATCCTGGGTGCGCTACTGTTGCAATGCTACTCCTGTGTACTTCCCTTTTCTTCTTCCGTCGTATTTTGCGCTATTTGAACAGAATGTAAAAGTCCAGAAAGACCGAATTCGCCTCAAATCAAAGGATGTCATTGTATTCTTTACCTAAATCAATGTAATTAATGTTTTCAGCATGGTGTAAGCGCGTTCGCGACTTGCTTTCTTCAAAGGCGAATTGGTAAAACGATGACTGGTAAGATAAGATAATTCGTCACGCGGCTGAGATATGGCACTGCGTCCATCCATGATTGCACGCATGTTCTCAATAGGCCGCCTAGCAGCAGCGCATTACGCTGCACCATGAAGGAACGAGAAGCTTTCTTTCTCCACTTACTCCATCCATACGCTGCGCTCACGACCGGCCGTGGACTCGTGGCTGCGCTTCAGCTAGAGTGTAGAATACAGTTAAATGGGACGAGTGGTCAGAGCGGCGCATGCTTTGCAGTGAGTCGCGCAACGTGGAAAAATACTGTGGCGGCGCTGCGATAGAAGTGGATTGGGCCGCATCAAGGTCGCGCCGTTGGAAACTGCTTGCCCTACTGCTCGGCAGGGTCATTCGATGAAAAAATCGGCCCGTGCAGTGCTCTAGGATCAACCACCAATTTCAGGGCCAATAAAGAACGTTGTCATCATCATCATCATAATCATCATCCGGGTTCGAAACCAACTATAGGATGAACTAGGGTCACTGGATATGTGCCGTTCTTCAAAGAACCACTTTGGCTCCAGCAGTGGGCGCTTGAAGAGGATGATGACTTAATGCGAACAGCAATGCACATCACTTCAATTGTATCGGCTTTGCCCTAGAAGCAATCCTTGAGATCCTGATAAGCTGTAGTAAGTGTACATTGGCCAAACTGGTCACTGACACAAGTAGGGAGCCTACACGCAACGCCGTATTAGGGTAGTGACAACCTTTGTAAGTTTAGTACTTGCCGCCGCCAGCTAAATTGGCGGGTAAAATTTTCCGCCAAATATGGCATGTGGGAATCAAAATGGCGAAAAGACCAGCCGACAGAGAACGTTTCCCGCACCCGTTGGCGCCGTGAAACTAATCCATTTTTTAAAATAAACTTTGGCCTCAGCAGCCAGAGACCCATAGCGTGTCTGAGAGCAGCGCATGGCACGTCTACGTTTTAGTTAAACAGGCTTATAGGCACAGTTTTTATTACAGCACACTTCGAAAAACACCTCTTATAGTGTGTACAAGGAGAAGGCAACGACAATGTTTAATGCAGTTCACATTCTTGGCGTGAGAAAAATACTACCACGAGCATGCCACCGTTCCTTATAACTTGTTGCTGTGTATGCTATTGAAAAAAAAAATAAGTTTGATGTGTTAAAATAAAAGGAACAGGCAACTAGTATATTAAAGATGTATACAGGTTTCGTGTGCTCATTGGTGCAAAAATAAAGAAATTTATTAGATCACGTGCCAAGATGGGTACATCAGAGCGTGACAAAAAGAATGCAGGTGTGCGCCGCAACTTCTAGCGAAATTGTGAATCAAAATGGCTACTCACCAAATTTGGTGGTAAATAGCGCTCAAAATTTTGGAGTTGTCACCACCCTAAAAAAGCGCTTGCATGTAGGTTCCCTAGTGACAACAGCAACATTTTGACCGCTATTTACCGCCAAATTTGGTGGGTAGCCATTTTGGTCCCCAGTCTTCTTGCCTTTTTTTTGTCACGCTCTGATGTACTCTTGTGGACATGCGATCTACTAAATTTCTTTAATTTAGTTTTGCGCCAATGCGCACAAGAAACCTGCATGCATCTTTAATATACTAGTTGCATTTTCCTTTTATTTTAACGCATCAAACTTACTTTTCTATTGCATGTCGTGCGACACATGAAAAGCAACAAGTTATAAGGCACGATGGCGTGCTCGTGGTAGCATTATCTCACGCCAAGAATGTGAACTGCATTAAGCATTGTCGTTGCCTTCCAGTTGTACATGATATATAAAGGGTGCTTTTCAAAGTGTGCTGTAATAAAGACTTGTCCTTATTAGTCTGTTTAACCAAAACGTAGACGTGCCGTGTACGGAGCTCAGACGCGCCATTTGTATCTGGCTGCTCAGGCCAAAGTTTATTAAAATAAGTTAATTAATTTCACGTCACCAAGGGTTGCGGGAAATGTGGTCTGTCGGCTGGTCTTTCGCCATTTTGTGCCCCAAGTTTAACCCGCCAATTTACCTGGCGGCGGCAAGTGCCCTTACAAATGTTGTCACCACCCTAAAACGGCGTTGCATGTATATGTTCCCTAGTCACAAGCTGCAGCGGGCGCTCGAACAGGAAGAAGACTTCGTTCGTATGCATGCACGCCTGGTACATAACGCTATTCGGAGGTGGAATTTCGGTGCGCCACTACATTGCTTCAATGCTAATGGCATTCGATATTCATCGTCAGATGGGTTGTGGCATATTTTGTCTTATACACCGGGCTTGCCACGCGACATATTTTGGGAATGAAATTATACACATATAATTTCACTTGTGCACGAACAGGATGCGAATGTGGTGTCGTATGGAGATTCAGTGGCATTTAGGAGGTCTGTTAGAAAAGTATATCTGACCTTTGGCCGAAGAAAAAAAACTGACGTAACTGGAGCGTTGGAAACCTAATCACCCTCAAAGTAGTCTCCTTGGGACTCCACACACTTCTCCCAGTGGTGCTGTCATGGTTGGAAGCATTCCAAGAAGGCCTCTTTCGGAATGGCGTATAGCTCAGCTGTCGTTGCAGCCATAATGTCCTCTCTTGTCTGAAATCGCGCTCTCTTCAATGGCCTCTTGATTTTGGGAAACAGCCCGAAGTCGCAGGCGGCATATCAGGAGAGTAAGGACCCTGTTGAACTGCAGAAGTCTGTTTTTTCACCAAAAAAGACTGAATCAAGTGCGAGGACTGTGCAGGAGCATCCTCGTGATGGATGCGCTAATTTCCTGTTGACCACAACTCCGGTGTCTTGCGCTGCACAGCATCACGTAGGATGACATCTCTGTAGCACTTTTTGGTGATTGTTTGACCCTGTGGTGCGCACTCATGGTGTACCACACCGCAAGAGTCAAAGAAAGCAGTCAGCATCACTTTGACGTTGCTGCGCACTTGGCGGGCCTTCTTTAGTGTTGGTGACGTGGAATGCTTCCACTGTGACGACTGGGATTTGGTTTCCGGGTCGTACACGTACACCCAAAAAAATTATTGGGTTTTACGTGCCAAAACCACTTTCTGATTATGAGGCACGCCGTAGTGGGGGACTCCGGAAATATTGACCACCTGGGGTTCTTTAACGTGCACCTAAATCTAAGTACACGGGTGTTTTCGTATTTCACCCCCATCGAAATGCGGCCGCCGTGGCCGGGATTCGATCCCGCGACCTCGTGCTCAGCAGCCCAACACCATAGCCACTGCGCAACCACGGCGGGTCACGTACACCCAAGACTCGTCACCAGTGATTAGGGTGTTAATGAAGTAGGGCTCACTGTTGGTGGAATCCAGCATGCCCTGTGAGTCTTCAACCCGAAGCTGCTTTTTCTCCACCGTGAGCAGCTTCGGCACGAATATCGCCGCAACTCTCTTCATGGCCAAATATTCGGTCATAATGGAGTGTGCAGAAAAAAAGTGATGATGCCCACCTCTTCCGCAATTTCGGTGATGGCCCTGGCAATCACAAACCCAGCAACCAGAATAATCATCACCGATTCTGAAACTGCAATCAAAGCCTATGGACACTGGTAAGGTGTCCAAAGACGCCGCCAAAATTCTGCAAGCAGGCAAGGAGAACGTACCCAATGACCTAATTAGAATAATATGGACGCCCGCTCATAGTGGACTCACAGGGAACGAGATCGCCAACGGGGTCACCCGAGGACTCACACGCCGGGCCCCAGCGCAGGCAGGCTACTCCCTGTCCAAAAAGCGAGACTTAACCACATACAGAGAAATTCTACAACACTATAGAATTGGCAGGAGAACCCTTGCCCCCCCCCCCCCCCCCCATAGATCTTTCACAAAGAAGGAAGAAGCAATCTGGCGAAAACTGCAGACGGGTACCTTCCCAAACCCGTGTATCCTACACAAATGGTATCCTGAGGTGCACTCTTCCAAATGCAAAAACTGTGAAGACATAGCGACCTTAAATCACATGCTCTGGGCTTGCCGAGCGCTTTACGGTCTAGATGGAAACAAAGAGTCATGGGAATCTTCTCTTCATAGCCAGGAAGAACAAGCCCAAAAACAAGTCATCTGTTAAGCCCATGTCGCCGCCGGAAGCCAACTGATTGCGGCTGACGTCTCGGGGGGAGGTAGACGGAGAAAGGGGTAGCTGCGTCTCACCCTGATCACCCATGCTCTCTGACGGGTGGAAATAAAGTGCTTCCTCTCTCTCGCGCGGGTAGTCACATGACGGTCCCGCATCACCACAGCGTTCACTTCGGCAATGACCTGGTCATTTCGCATGTTGATAGCCGACCGGAGCGGGGCTCGCTCTCCACCGATGTGCGGCTGTTTTTAAACCGGTTGTACCACTCCTTAATCTGTGTGCTGCTCATAGCATCGTCACTGAAATCCGCCTGAATCTTCCGAATGCTTTCCACTTCGCTGTCGCCCAGTTTCTGGCAAAATGTGATGCAGTAGCGGTGCTGCAGTCGCTCCGTCATTTTCCTTGCAATAAAAAATAAAAAAAGGCGAGACCACTGCGGACACCTCACTCAAACGCTGCGTCCCAGCGACTGACGCTATCGGCAGGCGGGGAAAAATTCGCGCATGCGCACGAGGGTTCAAAGTCGGCTGATGAAAGCGCGCTTGTTTCATATCCATCAGGTGTTCGCAAAAAAACAACAACAAAAAACAAGGTCGGATACTTTTCTAACAGACCTCGTATACAGGGTGTCTCAGCTATCACGCAGCACGATTTACAAAAAAAGAGGAACGGCGTTACGCGAAGCCAACCTAGTGCGTATTGCTTCCAGTACAGTGGAGTAGCCACCAGTAATTTTTTTCGTTACTGCGATTTAATTAATAATTGTAAATAATTATCTAGCTCGAGAAGTACTGTCCTAATTATCAAAGTATCTGTGAGAAAGTTGTAGAGCAATGTGAAAAACTACCGATACAGCTTTCTGTTGCTCAATACGTGCTACATAAATGTGTTTTTTCGGAAAAACACATTTATGTGACCCACATTTAGTTATGGGTCATTGTGTGAAAGAAGCCCGCGAATACACGCAGAATTGCCGCACGACTGGCCGCTCGACGCCGTTCGCGTTTCTTTGTTTCCCCGCGTTCGCGCCGAACGCGCGCGGTGTCCGTGACTGCAGCAGGCGCCTCTCGCAGCGGCTAGGCAGGTTTCGACCAGCCACGCCCCGGCAGCGTATTTCCATTAGCTAGTAGGTACAGCGTTTGACCGCTGGCGCCACGCTGCGCCGCTCGCGCGTACCATGTTTCGAGCCGCCGCCGTTGGAACAGAGGAGGCGTTGACGGAGAAAACGCTGGGCTGGTGGTGACAGCCTGCTGTTGGGATCGGTGGTATTATAAACGCATCACTGTTTTGATGATCCAAATATAATATCACTATCAGGGAGGGAGCAGTCTACCTGACTGGAGCAGTATTTTTTTATTTGTGGTGTTGCTACGCTGCGCTCCGCAACACCCCAACGACCGCCGCTTCGCGTCGGCGCCCGGCACCACGGCTGCCGCCGTGGCGCCGGGGTTCAAGCGACCACGTTGGCAAACAGTGAGAGAAAAAAAGGGAAAAGCGTGATATTAAAAGAAAAAGCCAGAGCAGGTTTCGAACCCGCGTACGCAAGATCCCGAAGCGAACGCCGTAAACACTGAGCCATACAGCCAGGCTTCCAAGGGCTGCATTCGTGCAAAACATATCATTGCGTTCGAGCGCCCTCGGTGAACGGAACCACCTAGAAACGCGGTACGTGCGAGCGGCGCAGCGTGGCGCCAGCGGTCAAACGCTGTACCTACTAGCAAATGCAGTGTTGCGCCCCCGGCAAGTGCGGAGGTGCAGCTTGCATAGAGTTTCACACTATAAAACCTAGAGGGAAATGTGGCGCTGCTGCGCCGTGGTATGCAAGGGAATGCCGGTATATTGTGGATTCGGATTGGCACCGTTCTTGGAGATCCCGAACGCCTTGAAGACGCGCCTGGCTAGCACCGTTCCGTCTGTCACAATGATTCATTTCCTGCTAAAACAGCACGTAAAAAACTGCTTCAGCTTTATTATTACACAAAAACATGTTTTGTTTAATTTTGAGGACATACTATTGGATGCACAATTCTATGAAACGTAAAAAGTATCAGCTGGCCGCTAAAGTTGGAGGGCAGACGACAAGATTCTCGCTCGCTTTGGAACAACTTGTCGTCTGTTCTTGCTTTTCATCACTTGATGCTGCATTGTAGGTGAGTAAACTTTATTTAGAGATGTAATATGGGTGAATGAAAGCCTTTTATGTAGATTCTACTTTAAGAACGCGTTATTTGTGTAGCCATATATACACGTTTTAGACGAAGCCTCGTACAACACCAGCCAACACAAGCCTCGCAGACACATATCCCGTCATTCCCATGATGGCACGGCAGCCCTTTAAGAAACTCGCGTAGACGGTGGCGCCAGTTTACCCTCTAGGTGTTATAGTGAGAAACTCTATGGCAGCTTGGACGTGACGTCACTGGTCTCGGAGCCGCCGCGACGGTGGCAGAAGTCTCGTTGACTCTGTGGTGAGTACATGTATGTAGCCTTGACATGGGACGACCAAGGAAGATCCGGACACCCGAAGAAGCCGTTCATCTAGAAGCGCGTCGTGCTGCCAAGCGAGAATCTGCGCGTCGGCGGCGAGCCGATTCGGAATACCGTGCGTAGCAGCACTTCGCATTTCTATCCTAGCAAAACTTAGCCAAGCCTAGTAAAACCTGGAAGAAGCTTGGTCGATCACCAACTCCGCTGTTCCGCTGTTTACTCCAGCATTGCACCACTAGTGCAAGCTACCCACGTTTTATTGCGATAGCAATTATATGGACACTCAAAAGCAGATTTCTGCCGTCGGCGTCGCCGTCGCCGTCGGCGTCGCCGTCGTCGTCGCCGTCGCCGTGAGGTTCCGTATGACGTCATTTGGAGATGAAATCGTCGCTGCGCGCCGAACGCTGTATGTGCGAGTGAAAGGGCGCGAGGGGCGCGTCTTTCACGGGGAGTGAACGCACGGCGGAGAACAAACGCGCGTTCTGCGCCGTGCTCGCTTAAGGGCTGCAGAAGTAGGCGTCTCTTTTCTCCTTTACAATCACCATATATGTAGAGCAAACGCGCCTTCTTCGGACGCGCAAGAGGCCGTGGGGGAGGGGGAGGGAAGGGAGGCGGCGTTTAGCTGCGGCACCAAGTGCCTATTTATATCAGAGGCTCCAGCAACAGTCACCAACGCCGCACGCATTTTGAGCTAACGCGGGCAAAACGCCGATGGCGTCGACAACAGTTCTGCGTGTTGTTGCTACCAAAGCCGCTCACCTTACTTCGTATGACATTGCTGTGTTGCTATCGCATTCATTGCTTCGCCCTTAGGGCGAAACTGTGACATTTTTTTTATTGAATACCACTGCTGAGAAGGTACATAATTAAAGGTAAATTGAAAGGCATAGACTAATGTTTGGATTTGGCTAGTTTTTGCAGATACTTTTGTTAGGTCAACAATATTGTTGAGCTGTCAGTTTAAGGGTTAAGTGCTGTTAAATGCTTAATTCCTGCAAGGCCCTTTTGCTTCTCTATTCCAGATTGCATGTACTCGGTTTTTCTCAGTGCTTGCACTTCCAGTGACGTGATTCCGTGTTTCTGCCATAGGAGTTCCTCCTGGCGTTATAATGTTTTTTTAATGAACATTGATGTTAAATAGTGGTTGGGAAAATGGGCTGCCTTTAATAGGACGAACCAGGCAGCTGTCGTATGTGTCGTCGAGCTGAGACCATAGAAGACATTGTTCCATATAGGTTACAGGTATGCGGTATTCTTTTACTAGTGGGACAGTTTGATGGTCGGCATGCTAGTCGGTTCGTTTTCAACTAGTTATGAACCCTGGTGGGGTCCGTTTGGTATGTGCACACACTGTTTGCTATAATAGTACTGCCTTGTTAGGTCTTTGGGTCACGCCAAGCTACGTATGTAGCTTTTAGCCCAAAATGACCACCCAGCATGTAAACTGGATAATAAAATTGTTCACTCTTCGCCATGTCGGATGTACGACTAACATGCAGAGCCCGCAGTCTACAAGGTCATTTTTTTCGGGACACGGTGTCGTATTTACACCCATGTGCGTAGTGTGCATGTAGTGTAAGTGCAGTCACCAGAGAGCTCGCTTTTCGTCCCTGCCACCGATTAGCGTGCTCAATACAGCCGTCGAGCAGTGTAAAGAAGCATCTCTTGCAGCCTGCATGGTACCCTTCACTCAAGCAGCCCCACCCGCCATGCACCGCCGCTTCCCACTGCCATGGCGGAAGAAAGTGTTTTGGGCGACCAGTCGCGCAGCAATTTGGCGTGCATTCGTCTTCGCGGTATTCTGTCATGCTTGGAAAAAGTTTATGTAGCACGTATTGAGCAACAGAAAGCTGTATCGGCGGTGTTTAATGCTGCTGTGCAATATTTATGTCCTGCAGTGGACATAAATATAGGCTGCTGCTGCTGATGATGATGATGTAATTAGGCGGAATGCAAAAAAATATAATCTGAGTAGCTCCAAGCGATGGCAAACAGCACCACCTTGGATCTGTCCAACCACGTGACATTGCACATTTTTAAAGCTTGGCTCAAATTACGCGGGGCACCCGGTATTTGAATATGGAGTACAATACCCCGGAAGAGGTACGTTAGTGGAACCCTGTAATTGGACCTCTTGTTGTATTATAAGCGAGAGAAAAACAAAAACGGAAGCAATTGTAGAGCCCATGAAAGTTAAATTTGTCGTGTGGTAGTTCACTGTATATGACGAAAATAAAATAACTGAAAAAGACAAATGAATGTGTAAAATAGCATATGTAGCCTTCATGAAAGAAAAAAAAACTTAAAAATTAAGTTGGAGTTCCCCCCTCGGTTTGATCCCGGGGCAATCGCTCAATATATGTGTCAGGTCCGCTTTACACGCGTCGCAGATTTTGCATTTAGGTGAGAAGCAGCCAGGATAAATTAGCGAATACTTGTAAGGGTTGGCAAATGAGCCAGTCTGAAGGCGTCTCCTGGTCAGCTGTTGTAGTTTATCTAGTGATTTATGTGGAGGGGGGTATTTTTGTCTACCTTCGCGGTAGTGCATAGTATATCGTTAGAACAGCGTGAATGAACAGGATGTACAAAAATGTGATAAAAAATTTATCGACGATTTCAATACTCCCGAATGCGAAATTTGAGCGCAGCTCTGTACGTGTTTTCGTGTCGCAATATATTGGCTGGCGCGGACAATCTGTCTCGTGCGGCACGTTGCAAACGGAGCGAAGTGTGGCGCGACTGCCTGGCTAATTTGGAGATCGCGAGAGGCAGTGCGTGGGTGACGCGTGGGTGCGATTCACAGCAGCCGCCGCTGACAGACCTCCCAGGCGACGCTACCCTGATGCCACTTATTAGCCATAGTAGCCGCACTACGCATTTCTTCTCACGCTTTCGCCATACCCTCATCCTCCGCTTCGTGGTACCACTGCACCCCCTTCTTCCACATTCCATCTCACGTCTTTCATCCCCTGCTGCGCTTCGCGTTCGCTCTTTCTTCCTTCGCTGTGCTCGTTCGCTCGGTTACGCTGATGCACACCGCAGGAACGGGCGCCTAAGAGCTGCGCTCTAAAATTCTGCCCAAGTAAGCGTAAACATTGTGCCAGTTGCTCATCTTTACGCATACGACGCGACGTATGTTTTTTACCACAGTTGACGAAGCAGTAGACGGTTCAATGCTTTATTGGCTTTTTTATCGGCTTTGGCTGTTGATCCCACCAGTATAAACCATTAACTCTTATCGGTCGTTATCGACCTGATCGGACTCGGTCCAACCCTTATCGACCCTTATCAACCCTTATCGGTCGTTATATCAACGTTATCGGAATCGATCCGACTCTTATCAGCCCTTGTATGTCATTATCAACCTTATCGGACCTTATCCGACCTTTATCAACCCTTACCGGTCCTTATAAGCCTTATCGCACTTTAACACCTTATCTATCCGCGTCAAACCACCATCAACCGCGATCAGACCCTACATAACCACAAATCACTACGTTTCTTTATCAATTCATTGACTGCTTATCTCTCTGTGTTGCGCGACAACAGACAACGCGGTACAACACATTCATATGGTTGAGATACATTCGCCTTCTCCAAGCGTGGGTTTCATGAGCGTCGTGTCATGCGTCAGCGACGATTTTCCTCAGTGAGTGGACATAGAAATGCTTACGCAATTAAAATATTTCACGCAGAAACTCCTCTGGGAGTTGTCCAAGTATGTGTGAGCATTGTGCCAGTTGCTCATCTCTATGCCGCCCGGAGTCATTATCAATGGTATGAAACTTCATCCGAGCAGTATTAACGACAGCGCTGTGGTAACACAACTGCTGCGGATGGCGGCGCATGAATCGATGACGCAAGCAAACTAATGCAGGTGGCAGCGCCAAGTGCGCTGGTGACGTTCAGATCATTATAAGCCGTTATCGCTGTTTAGCGCCTTATCCATCCGCGTCGAACCATTATGAGCCGTGATCAACTGTACTCCTGCGGCGGCTGCGTATGGCGCGGCCGCTGTCTTGAAAGTGATCTGCGATGGGGACAGAGAGCGCCCAGTGCTGATAGCTTAGTGTGCACTGTGTTCTCGCTGCTTAGACCGCGTTGAAGCGAGACGCGCGGCCCCTACCTTGAGAACAATTTGCGATGGGGACAGAGTGCTACGAGTGCTGATCACTTTGTGTGCACCGCGTTCTTGTCGCTTAGTTCGCCTTAAGTAAGACGCAATTCGCTCGCTCCTGCGGGCCCTAGCTTGAACGCGATCGTCTTACGTGACGGACGGGCGGGTTTCCTCGTTGGGATAGGCATAGAAGTGCTGACGCATGTATAACTGCACCGACTGTCAGGTATGGAGGAAGGAAATAATCTAGGATTGAGCATTACGACGCACAGCCAGCCTTCCCAAGTCAACTCTCCGTGAAGCCATCCATTTCGCTGTCTCTCTGGAAAAGTCAGCCCAACACGTGTACTCTTAGACTCACCGTATTTACGGAGAGTATTAATTCCCGGCAGTTTTTCTATCGATGCACACGTGTTCGGCTGTTCTGCCGTGGCTCTACCTGCAAAGCTGGAGAACTAAGATATACGGCATGCTCTGAAGTGCCGACCACGTGTTGGGCCGACTCGTCTGGTTTCAATCATGTTGCGCAATGCTTCCTCCTTGTTCTTTGTTCCTCGGTGAACGTTTTGTCGAGGACAACAGGGTTTCAAGAGTAAATAAATAAAGAAATCATTATTGCGGTGACAATAATTTATGCCAAGAAAGCACGACAAAAGAGGTAGGACTACAAAAGCGCGCCAAAAGATCGAACAAAACAATAAATGACAGCCTCGTCCGAAAGGCGAAGCAATGCTGTAGAGATAGAAAAGTGTTAGACCATTGCATGAAGTAAAGTTTGTAGTCCTTTAGGCCGTATAAAAAGCGGCAAACATTCACTAACAAACGAAACATGAATGATGTCACGTCTCATTCGATGATTGCGAGCACTCGCTGTTACAATGCCAGCGTGAGGAGCGCCGGCAGCTTGGAAGCGCGCTTGCTTGTCCCAATGCGGACGCTTTGCGCTGTCTCTCGCTTCACCATTCCAGCTGTGCCGCTTCTTCGAAACCCGCATTACGTGACCTCCAGGCGCACTGAAAGATGGCGCGCAAGCAGTGGAACGGCGTTTGGCTTACCTTCATCTAAAATCTATATCCCTCGCTAGGCGATGTTTGATCATACCCTAACCGTGGTCGACATACGGCCGAGGACTAAGTTACTCTTTACGGCGATAGACAAAGTTACTCTTTACTTTTGAGCAACATTAGGTATCATAGTAACGCAGTCGCGAGTTCAACGGAATACCGTTTGATCAGGTACGATCATTGCTAGGAAAGAAGCTGCACAAACTGAAAACAAAATGTTTCGAGATCCGTATGGCCCCTGTGTTCCCAATCCGCGCGGATGCTAACAAGTGTTCAATGACCTCCTGCTTTGCTAACAATGGGCATAACGGCGTTATGAAGTACAGGTTCCAGTTAAGTTCTACGTACGTTCACTTCATTGTTCCTCGATAATCTAGACACACTGGACGGCTTCCAGAGAGTTGTAATACGCAAGCCATTGTCTGCGAAAAGAGCAAAACAAGATAAAGAGAAGCCTACGTGCACGCACGTGCGTCTGTTAGAGCGTGTGTTGGAGCGTCTGTTGTGGGCATGCTTCAACACCCTCGCGCATCCGCCGACCACATGCTCTGCTCAGCAACTCGAACGCACAAGTCTTAGCTTTCTTTCCCAACCCTTAGTCGCTTGCTGTACAAAGCACGCAAAACTTGTGTAGGCAACGTTTTATTACTTGCTTTATATAAAACGTGGGTTCGCTTGAGTGTATAGAAAACAGGAAGACATTCACAAAATGAACAAAGGAATGCTTCGTCTTGAGAGCATGGTGGGCGAGTTTCTTACGAGTGCTTGTGAGGGATCTTGATCGTGACCTGTGTAAGAAAAAAAAAAAAAAAAAAAAAAAACAGACGAGGTGTGAATCGAGTGCTCGGTAGTCGAAATTGTCGGCAGAAACACACCAATTCGTTAGCGAGTGAATGCATCGAACACTTCTAGGAAAGGTTGGATTGAGTGGGGAATACATTTAGAACGTAAGCGTTCTCAGAGGTCACGCAAAGCAGTTGCACGTACCGTCTTTGTTTCGATGTAGTTCAGGATGCCATCCTCGTTACTGAAAAATAAGGAGAGATGCACAGGAAAGGTTAGGCAATTGAGGACGTGAACTTCTCGCGTGAAGCTTTAGAATGAGTTGAGGGCAACTGGCACGATCGTAGCTAAGTAAAAGCATGAAATGTTAATGTGCACTTATTGCAATGCATCACCTTATTTGCGCTCAAATGCAATACACGTGATACATCCGCAGTACGCACAATACAGTCGGTGCACTTGTTATCGAGTGCGTTTAAAAGAGCCACGCGTCTCCTGTAATGACCAAATATGAGAGGTGCGAGGCGATTATACGTATCGATGATGAAGTACATGTAACGCAAAAGGAGATTGGGATGCCGGAAGCCACACTTCTTTTACTCTCATGCGTAAGACAGCACGCCGAGGCAGCGGCATAATTAGCACAAATAATAAAAGTCCAGTTATTAAATTAAAGAGGACACCAATGATCTCACCATTCACGGTGGAGACCGGACATCTTGAAGCCTCCGAATGGAGCCTGGACGTTGGCAGCGAGGTAAGTGTTCACCCTGTCAGAGGCAAATAAGACGCATGCGTGGTAAGTCGTGATGAGTGAAACAGGTTCACGGTAGAGTTCAAGAATGTCTCAACGCAAAAAAACAAACAAAAAAAAACTGCGACACTTAAGTATAGTTGAGACAAGGGCCACATCCTTTGTGATGCAGAATTGCGAGCACAATATCTGGTACAGCTGTGGCATTCACAAAATATAGTATGGCTAAAGCCTGCTTTATTGCGACAGCTATTTGTTCTGAGTGCCATCGCACGCACGCACTAGACACTGAATAGATGACAACCCGCTAATACAGACCTTGCCTCACTTCTCTTCCTTAGAATAATGGTAATCCTATTTGCCTTAATAGCACTACATCACAGATATTCGACAACGAAGGAATAAAATAAGCTTCACATCCTCCGTAAACTAGACTGTCACTTGTCCGCGTCGGCTTTTTGCGTGCAAATTGGTTCAAATACATAGCTTCCCGTACGCACTGTACCACAAAATTTCTTCCGGGCTACGAGGGACATCGTAGTAAAGAGCTTCCAAATTTGCACAACCCTGCTTTCTTTAACAAGAGCTTAAGTATCAGTAATGAGGCTCCCTTCCATACCTGTACCATGGGAATTTGGTTATTGTGGCAGGAAATTAAACGTAAAGGACGATGTAAAGCGAAATGGAGCCCTGAGGCAAACTAAGTACCGACACTTTTTAGTGATGTAGGGGGCTAAGGGCGGATGTCCACCTGCATGAAGTCCGAGTTCCCACAACGATACTTGAAGATAAATTCGCTTGTCGTGACACTGGAGCTACCGCCATCGTTTAAACTGCTGTTCTGCTGCCCAACCGGAGATGGAAGCTCGATTTATAAACAATGCGGTGGAGGAGAATGTTAAAAAAAAATCAACACCACTGTTTTATAGAGATTGAGATCATTAAAAACCATCAGGCCGTCAGGCATTATCTGCAGCCCAGCCATTACACGGCGTCTTACGTAACTTGGAGGCTCCTTTTGAACGTAATACTGCACCAGTGCACTCTTGGATGCATCAGCGAATTACCTAAAGACAATTGTCCTATATGCCCATAACAATGTTCAATAACTAACCATTTGCAACTATTATGGAACCGATATGTCCGAACTTAAGTCGGGCTTTTTGTGATGGTTATTTGAATACGCGAATTTACGTTTAATCAGTGAATACTTCTATCACAGCGTCAAAAATGCACTGTGGTTGATCTCGCACATGGGCGGAGAGAGCATATACCGCACTCACCAGACGGTGCCGGCCTGCACGCCGTCAGAGAAGGTGATGGCCGTGTTCAGATCCTTGGTGACGACACCAGCGGCGAGGCCGTATGTGGTGTCGTTGGCGCGCCGCAGCACCTCGTCCATGGTCTTGAACTTGAGGATCTGCTGGACGGGGCCGAAGATCTCCTCCTTGGCGATCCGCATGTTGTCCGTCACGTTGGTGAACACGGTGGGCTCGACGAAGTAGCCCTCGTTGCCGATTCGCTTGCCGCCGATCTCGACCTTGGCGCCTTCCTTCTTGCCGGACTCGATCAGGCCCAGAATCTTCTGGAACTGCTCGTCGTCAATCTGCGAACCGGAGGTGACGGGCATGAGGGCTAAAAGCTAGGTCATGCGGGATTCGTAAGGCCGACGCGATTACTGTTGGTATTTCGTACAGCATATCTTGAAACGCACGCTTGGGGGGCCGGTGAGCAGTGCCCATTTGAATCTGTGCATCAGGGGTGGCCTCATGAATAGGAGAAGCGTAAGTTGCAGCATACAGCTTGCTTTCAGCTCGTATTTCTAAGCATGCTGTAGCCCTGGCTGCCGAGTGCGGTTGGAAACCATCGCAGTTTGAAGACTGGCAAACTGGCGCCTATGGGATTACACTGGGGGACTGGACATTGGGTTTATCCTCCCATAGTCGTGCATAGGCACGCCGATTGAGAGTTTCGGATCTAGACCACCTGTAATTCTGTAATGTACACCAAAAACTCGGAACACGAGCGTTCGTGCATTCCGCCCCCATTGGAGTTTGGCTGCCACGGCGGAGAATCTATCCCGGGACTTTGCACTCTACAGAAAAACGCCACAGCCATTCAGCTACCATTACGATTGGAATCAATAGAGTGAAAATATGGCAGAATTAATGCCGCGCTACCTGCACTGAATACCTAAAGCAAAAATCAGTTTTCGTTTTGCTTTCATAGATACGCACGTTTCGATGACAAAAGATTGGGTGAATTTCAAATGCGCTTACGTAACCGGCACTTTGCAATATGAAGTAGCATGTATATAACACATTTCATTCCAAGCACGCCACGTCTGCAAGAAGGGAAGAAGGTGCCGCGAAGTATAGGTAGCGTCGCCTCACCTGTGGTCCCTGCTCGGTAGCATCGTCGAAGGGGTCGCCAACCTGAGTCCTGCGCTGGGCGGCCAGCTGAATAGCCTTGGCCACGAACTTGTCGTAGATGTCTTCGTGCACGAACAGGCGGCTAGCAGCCACGCAGCACTGACCCATGTTGGCGAACAGACCAATGTGTGCGATCTGGGCAGCTTCATCCACTGCGCAAGCCACGAAGGTGAGAGAAAAATTGTCAACGTTAGTGTTAGAGCGGAGTCTGTAGTAGCACATATTCAGAAAGTGTGACATCACACGAAAAAGAAATAAATCTAGTTTCAGTCTTCATTGCCGGTAGTGGATTGCGGTGAGTTTCAGTCCGCATAAAAAAAAAAAGGCGACAGGCTTGTGACAGGACAAACAGAAGGAAACGGGTGCAGTACTTAGTCCGTTTCCTTTTGTTGATCATGTTCCAAGTGCTGTTACTCGTTTTAAGCTCAAGACCCCGCTCAACGATGGAGATGTGAATAACACGCTTTTGCTCCGACTAGTAGGTCATCTATAGGCCGGGAACTGTCCATGCATCTGCTCTTATAATTTGCAGAAAGCTTCACAATCTGTTACCCTTCTTCGCCTACATTCTCCGAGACGAAGGTGTTTGACCCACCCGGAATAAGTGCGCCCACGGATACAGAGACAGGAATTTTCAAAGGTTATACGACTAAAGCGAAGTCGCGAAGTGCATCTTCTCGTTAGACTAATAGTGGCACTGCTGCGAGGCTAACGCCAATCTTTCAAATAATTATTGTCAAATGCACTGACACGAAAAGGGCATGGTACCTAGAAGAACAGGGTCATACGGCCATTTAACTTCATCCTTAATTGCTTCAGTGCTCCTGACGGTACGCTACCCAGGTTAGCATTAAAACATTCTTGAGCGTCAAGAGAATTCGCACTTACGGTCAGCGTCGGGGAAAATGACCAGCGGGCTCTTTCCGCCGAGCTCCAGGTTGACCCTCTTGGTGTTGGACCTTCCGGCAGCCTCCTGGATGAGCTTGCCCACCTGTGAAGAGGGAAGAGAACGTGTTTGGGATGCTTTTGATTTCAGCAATCAAGGACAATGTGACTAGCGCGAGAAGACCATTCGCTTACTGATTATTCTTGCACTCAGTTGGGTTAGACTATATAAAATAAAAGAGCATTGTCAACTGAAATACACACTTGCTGCTAAATGAACACGCACAGAAAGGGAAACGCGTCGACATGACGACTCGGGTGGCACCAGTGTTTTAGAAGTGCTTATGAATCGTAATAGAGTGTCATCACTTAGACAGCGCGTCAACGACCTCCACGCTATCACGCTCCACGCTATCAACATCCCTCACATTAAAAAAATAATGTAATTGTATTTCATTGATAGCATTCTAAAATAAAGTGGTAAAAACTAAGAAGATATAAGAAGGTACAAGACTAAGAAAGTATAAAGGAACAGACGAGCCCAGTTAGTACTCTAGAATGTCCCTATTGTGTATTCCTTAGCAGTATCTTATATTTTGCTATTCTATATAATTTATCAGTATACTAGTCTATATCCTATTAAAATGTTCCATATCAAGATTATGAAGTGTCCGTTTAATTCGTAGTAACAATTCCGAGTCGTGTTGTAGATATATGTGGTACGCGGAAACATCGTAATTTCGCTTTTCTCTCTCTTTGTTACGTGTATACTCCTGCGGCCCCCACGTGTAAAGCCTTTCCCATCTCGCCGCTGTATATATTCACGGAAGAAGAGCAGGCAAGCGCACGTGCACCGTCTCCGCGCGCTCATCATCATCACCTCGGTGGATCCGGTGAAGGAGACCTTGTTGATCTCGGGGTGCTCGGCGATGGCGGCGCCGGCGGTGGGTCCGTAGCCGGGCACCACGTTGACGACGCCCTTGGGGATGCCGGCCTCCTTGCACAGCTGGGCCACGTACAGCGCCGTCAGCGGGGTCTGCTCGGCGGGCTTCACGATGCACACGCAGCCGGCGGCCAGCGCGGGCGCGAGCTTCATCGCGATCAGCACCACCGGGAAGTTCCACTGCACGCGAACGCGCAATCAATCCGTTGTACGACTGAATGTCGAGTGGCCGACTTCTGCATATGTGATGTAATATGGCAGCGCGCTTCGATACAAGGACGTAACACAGTGAACTATTTAACACGAGTTACGTACTTTTATCAAAGCGCGCTGCCATATTGCATCATGATTAGCCGACTAGCCACCACCAGCATGTCTTAAGCAAATTCGCTATGACTTCACTGACGTATTTCCGTCACGGAAATACGTCATAGAACATAATACAAAGAAAGAAACCAGAAGAAAAAGTTCCACAAACATGCAAAATTTGGAAATCGAACCCACGACCTCTCGGTCCGCGACGATAGATCGCCGAGCGTTTAACCCATTGCGCCACAAACACATTTGCAGAGAGCTACACAGACGCGCCTTATATATCTAACACTCCTCCGTGTGCCCGCGCTCTTGCTCGGGGCGGTGCCGCCGCCTACGAGCAGAAAAGAGAAGTACTGCATTATGACACTAACGCGCACCGACAGTGAACGCTTCGGTGGTCTCAGCGCTACGACGCCTCGATGCCAGCATTCGAAGGGACGCTGGCATCAAGAAGCACTACCAACGCCAATTAGGTGGCGTTCACCATACTCAGCACAGCGGAGCGTGGCCTCCGCAATTAGCTCTGAAAATGTTTCTGAAGTTGATCGCGGAGGCTGCAATTACGACGCGCTGTACGCGCTGATTTCTAGCCCACCACCAGCATGTCTTAAGCAAATTCGCTATATGTATTTTTTTTAAATTTGCGCAACACCAACAGTACCTTTAAAGGCATTACAGTGTGTGTGGGGGGGGGGGGGGATACCTAGCAAGCGGATTTGTGCACCATGACTTAGAAATAAACAATATGGTACAAAAAGTAAGCATAATGATCAAAGAATAACACTATTCATGCAGAGAAAAAAATAACATAAGTAATGTCGCATCAATCGAACAAGGCATAAATGTTTCATTCGATATTACATCAACCACTGACGATGGCAGTCTATTCCACTGCCGTATTGCTCTCGGAAAAAAATGACGTCCTGAATAGTTCTGTGTGGCAAAATATTTCTCGTACTTTATGAGCGTGGTCCCCTCGAGCTGACGCATATAATAAGGCTCAAGTATGTACTGTTGCTTGTCTATGCCAATTGTTGAGTGAAAGATAGTATGAAAAAGTTTTAAACGAACTGTTTTCCTGCGATTTTCAAGAGACTCCCCGTGTAAATTATTCTTTGCTTGTGTAGCGCTAAAGGCAAAACT
Source organism: Dermacentor silvarum (assembly GCF_013339745.2). NCBI lineage: Eukaryota > Metazoa > Arthropoda > Arachnida > Ixodida > Ixodidae > Dermacentor > Dermacentor silvarum. The sequence goes on along the minus strand of NC_051156.1, from coordinate 114,045,300 downwards.
TTAATTTTCAGTAGCAAACCTTGCCGCTAAATTTGGTACTCTTCCAATTTGTACGCTTATCTGTTTTCACCAGAAGCTTATATTCGGCCGGTTTCTTAAAAATAAACTGTGGGACTTTAGTTCGATCCGAAGCTGCACTGTGATTTAAGAGGGACGTCGTATGGTGGGGGCACTCCGGATAAGCATTAACACGCGTGGTTGAATAATGTGCACGCAAAGCAAGGTGCGCGAGCACGTTTTGCATCTCACCCCCATCGTAATGCGGTCACCACGGCTGGATATAGAATCCGCGACCAGGTGCTCAGTAGAATAACGTAACGCCATTGCCACTGAGTCACAGTGGTGGGTTCGGTAAATTAGATACTAACATATTTCTATACTCTAGAAGATGATACGAAACAGGATTGTTTCGCCTAGGATGCAGATATAACGGTGAGAACGCCTGTCAGTTTATCAATGACTTTCCGTATTGACACCTAACACGTCATAACGACAATTGCAGGTCACCTCCTGTCGTCAGCGACAACCTTAAGTTGTGCGTTATAATTCAAAATGTGCCCGCGAGTCAGTTTGTGCGGTCGTCAATGATTTTCGAGGCTGCGTACTCACGGGAAGAATTTGGCCGCAGATGCCGACTGGCTCGCAGCGGGTGTAAGTGAAGTAGCTGCCATCTGAAAAAAAAAAAAAAAAAAAACGGAAGGTGATTCAACCTATAGCTGATGTAGATCAAAGACGAAGTCTTCCTGAGTCACTGCGCACGGCACTCTATCGCGTCACCCCTCTCGTGAGGGGAGTAGGAGGCGCGTCGGGCTTAATTTGTTTGACTGCGCTATCTTCGGGAAGGGCCCACATTTTTTAAGACTGCAGTATAACTCTTCTGGATTGGCTCCCCAAGAAGACTAGAAACCCAAATAATCGATACAGAAAAAAAGGGGGAGGGGGTGTAACTGGCTAAGGAAGACATTGCCTTAAAAAGAAGAAAAAAAAAGGTAGCGTAGCCGATGCTGTGCGTGTAGCCAGGGAGCGCGAGAGCTTGCGGCTATCGCGCGTACATCGGTGCTACACGTAAAAAATTGTGAAGAGGAAGCACCACACTTCCCATGCCTGAGTGGACAAACGGAAGTCGTGAACACTCCCAAATGATTTCGACTAAATATGGTGCGTACTTAATTTTGCGACAAAAAATTAATACAAGTTGGAGAAAAAAAAACGAGCGCTCGAATGTTTACGGAATGCTAGGCCTCTTGGGAGGATGAAAGCTTGTTTTGAATTTCTTTTTATTGCGATAGAAATTATGTGGACACTCAAAGAGGATTTCTGCCGTCGGCGTCGTCGTCGCCGTGAGGTTCCGTATGACGTCAACGGCGATGAAATCGTCGCGCGCGCCGTATGTACGAGTGAAAGGGCGTGAGGGACGCGCGCTTTTACGGGGAGCGAACGCACGGCGGAGAACAAACGCGCGTTCTGCGGCGTGCTCCCTGAAGGGCTGCAAAATTAAGCGTCTCTTCCCTCCTTTACAATCACCATATACATATATAGAACTAACGCGACTTCTGTCGCGCGAAAGGCCGTGGGGGGACGGGAGGGAGGGAGGGGAGGCGACGTTTAGCTGTGGCACCAAATGCGTATATATATAAAAACATTGCGAGGCGAGAATGTGTTAAAGACTTCCGAGGCTGCTCAACGAGTGTCCCATTCGGATCTCGTCGAAAACCTCCGAGCCGCCCCCGGAGGCCCTGGCAATAGTCACCAACGCCGCGCCCGTTCGGTGCGAACGGGGGCAAAACGGCGACGGCGTCGACAACAGTTCTGCGCGTTGCTGGTGCTGCTGCATGTCCAACTTTATACAGCTGATAAAACTACTATCCTTACTCCGTATAGCTCTCTGCTAAGTTGCTATCGCAATTGATGCTTCGCCTTTCGGGCGGAACTGCGACATTTTTTAATATGCACACATGTGGCCTGCCATGCACGCTCAGAGGCTGGTGTAAAGTAGTTTTGAAAATTAAATTGTGGGGTTTTACGTTCCAGAACCACGATACGACTATGAGGCATGCTGTCATGGGGCACTGCGGATTAATTTCGAGTCTTCGACCACCAGGGAATCCTGGTGGTCGCAGCTGAACACCAAAGCCAATAAGCAACCATGCCGGTTAGAAAGGAGTTTTAAGAGGGTGCGCTTAGTATTTGCTGAAGCAATCGATCTACCATGAGAGCAGCGCACAAAAACGACGGGACAAGCACTGTCCTGGTGCCTGAAACTGTGAAACAATATACTTGACATATATAATAACAACAAAACAATAACAGAAAAACAGAGACACGTTTTGTTTCCAATAAAGTTTCTGTTGCCAGACGGCGCTTGTCCCGCCTATATCGTTCCGCGTCTTCCTGTTCCGTGCGCTACTATCATGAATTTCCAACTCTTCCCGGTTTGCCGTTAGGGTTATTTCAGTAGATGCGCCGCTAAGGGTGCTTTTTTTCTCTTTTCGTTAACAGAATTTTTAAATGTCACTCGCAGTATGCAGCACAATTCTACTTCTTGAGCTAGATTATATCCAGAGGCGTACATTGTGTTCGCGAGAAATAAAAACATTTCTTCAACTAAACTGTTTGCTAATGAACTTAAACTAATTTATTTACGGCATATGTTGTAAGTTACGAAGTGCAGCAGGTGAGTTCAGAAGTCATAACCACACGGAACGAATTCTGAGGATGAAACCAGCCTCGAGATGTGCGCCCCCAAAGTCGTCGGCAATATGCATTGATGTTCCAGGAATTTGAGCTCCAAGGCATAAAAAGGTGTCTCGCTAAAAAAAAAAGGCAAGTGAAAAAACAGTGCATTTTTACCCAAAGTTTGACTGGGCTTATCTCAAAACTGGTAACATTTTCAAAATTCCCTGCCAATTGATTCGTCTAGTGAAATCATTGGCTTCAATTCGCCTATAGTGAAATGTGTGAGCTACAGTAATTAGTTGAAAAGTTTCATTAGTGAAGCTTTCTTGATTAGTCACTTATAGTTTGATTTCCAGTGTAAGGAATGTCCATCTCTCCGAGTAATCCAGCTCAATAAGTAAGTTCGTGCTATGTGTCACTGGTGATCTATAACAATTGTGTTACCGATAGAATAAAACAACCTCATAATCGTCATCTATCACCGATCAGCAGTGCGTCCCAACAACTGAAGCACTCAATCTTGTTTATTGCTCTCGGTCGTTCTTAAGTATTATCGAAGAAGCGTTAGAGTTCGTTAAGCAAGAAGAATGGCATAAAGTGCACACGTGCTTTCGCATTATTATTGCCGCACGGAAACTGTAGATGCGTGTTGCTATGCGCTTTAAGAACTTGCGTAAAGTAGTCGACAAACAAGTTTTCCCATTTCGCCGGCGTAAATAAATGTATTCGTACGTTCAGGCCGCCAGAGGCAGACATAGTAGCGGAATGATTTATAATGCGGAAATAGCGTGCATAGCTGTAGCGCCAAATAAGCACGGCAATAGCACAAGTGGAAGACATGCTTGCAATCGCAATTCGCGTGACAGCGCAGGTAAAATCGTAACTTTATTGACCAGTGCACATATGTAGATGCACCCTTTGCCGGGTCTGAAAGTTGGGTTCGTGCCAATAATGTGGATAAATTGGTGTTTTGGAAAAAAAAATAAGATACATAATGTACCGAAATGGAAAACGCCAGTGTATATGCAATGGTTCCGACAGACAAGCCGCTTCTGTTATTCCAGATGAATGAAAAGATATATGGAGTTACACTTCGCAGTGCCGTTCGTTTGAGTTGACTGTTTGAAAGGTGGGCATAATTTGCCCAAAAATAAAGGTGTACAGAGAGAAATGGAGTAAAGCTATTACAAAATGAATTTGGACGTAGTACTCCTGGCACAATTACTTTGCTTTATATACGTTTAACGCGATAGTGGTAAGGGCCCCGTGTCGCAGAAAATCCGGCGTCGGCGGTGTTGTTGGCGGAAATAATCATCCCGAACCACATCATTCCGAACAACCCCAACCGGGCAGGCCCGTCGCGTGGCGCAAGACGTTAGGGAAGAAAATCGAATTTATCAAAGTAAAATTCACCAGAAAAATCTTAAAGTACGACTTAACCACAGCTATATACATACGTGATAGCGTCGGATTGTAATTTAAATATACGAGAAAAAAGCCCGATAAGCAGCCAGAGATCTGTAAATGATATATATATATATATATATATATATATATATATATACGCGACGAGTCCAGACTCTTCGAAAGGAGTATGGGATACTCTTTTTTTCTCAGTGTGTACAGCGTTCCACTCAAAGGCGAAACTTAAATGAAATTGTGGGGTTTTACGTGCCAGAACCACGATTTGATTACGAGGCACGCCGTAGTGGGGGACTCCGGAATAATTTGGACCACCTGGGGTTCTTTAACGTGCACCTAAAAATAAGTACACGGGTGTTTTCGCATTTCGCCCCCATCGAAATGCGGCCGCCGTGGCCGGGATTCAATCCCGCGACCTCGTGCTTAGCAGCCCAACAGCATTGCCACTGAGAAACCACGGCGGAAGCGTCCTCCAAACTTTTTGGGATATGCAGTGTCTATGAACAGCCCAGAAGCGAATATAGCTATATAGGACTTCTATTTCGATTGGTCTGTAATTATAACATTCGAAATTTCCGGCGCGTTGTTTGTTGAAAGTGTAGAAAACAGTGGACAAGGAAGAGTCCAATAGATAGACAGTAAACTAGCGGCCTGATTATATACATATATACATATACATATACACATATGACAGGAAGAAAGCGGTGTGGATCAGACCAAACGGGGATAGCCGATATATAACCGGTGGACCATTAGAGTTACAGAATTGATACCAAGAGAAGGGAAGCGCAGTCGAGGACGGCAGAAAACTAGGTGGGGTGATGAGCTTAGGAAATTTGCAGGCGCAAGTTGGAATCGGCTAGCGCAAGACAGGGATAATTGGAAATCGCAGGGAGAGGCCTTCGTCCTGCAGTGAACCTAAATATAGGCGGACGATGATATATTTGACAGAACCACTTTTGTATAGTTTTCTAAACATTATGTAGGGCAATTTTGCGACTACTCAAGGTTAAGGACACCCACCGGCGGGGATGGTCTTGCCATGGACCTTGTCTGCGTAGCCGGCGTAGTAACGCAGGTGCTTGACGGAGGTATCAATGTCCTCCTGGGCGTACTTGTACGGCTTGCCGTTGTTCAGCGTCTCCAGGCTCTGCGGAAATAGGCACGCAAGTTGCCGAGTTCAGAGACGTTGCTGAAGATTAGTGACCGAGAATATGAAAAAAAAAACAGAGCGATAATGAGGCTTTCTCTGTTTTCTGTATTCGTGTATTTGAACTTACATTTGCTTGCTCATTTGAATGTATTCTTTTAGTATGTAATCCTCAATTCACCATATCGGTATTCGTTGCACGAGTGCCTCAACGCTGCCCTATATTTGTGATCTATGCTTAATATTGTATCTTCCGTCGTTTTCTTCATTGCTTGGTATTTTCTTTTTTTTTTCTTTGGACGAACACTGGAATGCGCAGTTTACCAAGTGTCCTGACGCGGTGTCCACATCGCTGATAGACTCAAGCAAGTTGACGCTAAGCGCTCGTCATCGTCTGTATGCGAGGGTGCGTTTATTTCTGCAGTTCCTCTTGTCTGTTCAGCTTATGCATTTGACAATGGAATGTTGCGAAAAAGACGAAGTTCCACAGATTTCCACAAAAACGTCAAATACATGAATCAACGAACCTGCCAACAAAGAGCAGGCGGGCCGAGCCTACGGATTCGTGCCTATAGGCCTAGCGGCGAACGCGCTAACGTACAAGACGAGTACAATTATATATATATATATATATGACTAGGGCGATGTACTCACGGCGATGTAGTCCCTGTCGCGCTCGAGCAGGTCGGCGAGCTTGAGCAGGTAGAGAGCCCGCTGCGAGGCGTCGATTGTGCGCCATTCCGACTTGAGGTCGAAGGCAGCCTTGGCAGCGGCCACAGCCTTGTCGATGTCGGCCTGTTATGAAGAGGAGAAAGTAGATGCAGATCCAACGCACACCTATATATGTGAAGCGGTCAATGGAGTGCTATAAATCTGCCCCTTTCATTCATTCATACGACTGAATAAATTTTTATTCATGCGTCTTTGACGTAAAGGAAACTGGCGCACGCGCGACGTTTCTTTATCTTATTTTGAAACGTACCGCCCTCTTCTTGGAAAATTACCCGTCGTGTATACCGTAGAATGGAAATCGTCGTCGTCGGCAGCACGCGACGATCATCTCGAAAAAGAAGTTGGCGTTGGCACAATAGAACGCCATCAAAGAAGGCATGCCATACTCTACTACGATAGAAATGTAAGTACGTGCGAATGTGGCTCAGTGATTAGAAAAATTGGCATAGAAAGGTTTGCTTCACTAAAGGAGATTGCGCTCTAGGTCACGTTTGTTTGCTGCAGTGGGGAATATTTAGGTATCGTTTGTTTTATTGCCGAGTAATTGCGTAGAAAACAAGCCAATCATACTTGACACCTAAAAGGGTAGTAAAGACGGTAGTTCCGTCCTGCGCGCGAGCCAGTCCGCCAGGCAGGGGTCAATGCGGCATCGGTCGGGACTGTCCGCGAGGGTTCGCAAATGCAGTTTTGCTTTAAACATTAGAAGTGACCTTCACCTATATGATGAGTACATGTACGCTCTGGGGCGCGGTACCTTCGGGTACCAAGTCCCCTTCCCATCTGACAACGGCACCTATGCTGAACTAGCTTTGTGTATCTGTCCAATCGCTAAGCTATGTTCATAAATTTTTGGTTCATTCCGCTAAGTGAACGCATTCGTACGAGCCCAAATTTGTCTACACAGATAATTTCACCCACACAACACTGGGTGCGGAACTGTAAGCTTTGTCTGCATACATAGACACACTATCTTGATAGATATAGGGCACAAGATGGCGGCGTTCATTTGTTGGCGGTAAAACTTAGTACAGAATTCTCCCGAAGCGAATATTGCCGTGCTCACATTGACTCATAAAAAAAAAACATCTATGCTAAAGAACAGCTTCCGCAAATCACTCTGATATTGCGGAGTGCTAAAACTGGAGCACATACGGCAACTGTCTGAGGCGGCGATCCTTCGAGTTGGAATGAATGACCTAGCTCGGACCATCGCATCAACATTATCACAACACAAGTTGCGACAAATGCTGCACTCAGCTGCGGGTTACGATCGACGTGGCATGTCCGGAAGCGGAGTCACCGGCCTGTCCGGACAATGCCGCCATTAGGAGCATCGTACCCCCAGTTTCGACCGCGGAGTTAAATGGGCTGCTGTCACTATAAGTCTTTGTGCGTGGAGCAGCGAACACACGTACGGTACGGAATGAACACGTAACGTAAATACATGCTCGTCTACAGCTCAGCAGAATTTGGTTCAAGTTGGCAGAAGCGTAAGCGTTTTTTTAATTTAATTTAAAATTATTTTACAAAGGTTATTCAATTTTATTTTTAAAGCAAGCATATAAAGTTTTCGAGCTTTTTCAGTCCTACTAGCAGCTTCGACCGTTCGATGGATGAGTTAAGTGTTTCCGTAGCGCGTGTCCATGTGTTCATGAGCGCGTGCGCTAGCAACAATGTTGCCGCCTGTGACAGTGCGCATAGTCAGGACATAGCATGAAAAGCTACTGCGTCAGAATTCACGAATACCGCAATGAAAATGACACAGGTGCGGGAACCAAATAAGTCACGAAAAATACATAGAAAATTAGAACGCATGGACTGCTCTGGTGCTTTCGTGACATGAGTCGGCTGTAACGCGGTGACGCGTCTGGCCATAAACAACTGGCAAAAGGGGAAAAAAATATAAAAAAACAACAACAACACGGCGGTCTGGAAGCGAGACCGAACTGCCACTTCCCGCGCGCCGTAAATAGTTTGCCCTTGACGGCTGACAGCCGCAGCGACAACAGGGAGGCCAGACAGAAGCTCTGTATGCGACTCGACAATTGAGAAGAACCGAGCTGGGCAGTCGAGAAGCCCGACACCGAACGGAGACGACGACGCCGAGGCGCGGTGGCAAGACGCCAAGCGAACGGTGCTATACCATAAGCTCGTTGGCCGTGACAGTGCAATAGTTGGACGCGCCAAGTCGGCAACTGAGAAAAGAGACAGTTCGTTGTCTTGTTCGGTGCAATGACACCCCCGCGAAATTGTAAACGAAACGCACTAAAAAGCAGCGTCGCTCCTCCTGCATCCTCTTGAGAACCGAAGGAAATTCTGGGGAAATCGATTCTCCAGTCGGCATTTATTCTCGACTATAGGACGCTACCAACAAAACCCACCTCCCCACATGCACACACATATTTGTTTAGGTACAATGTCTAGATGCTGAAAACGGCATTTCGATCTATGTGGAAGAAGTAACCGCCCCCTTCGCGTTTATTACGGTAAAAACCGCTTTTGTTTGCCTAAACACAGAAATGAAGTTGACATCGCGCAGCGTGTTGGCATCATGAGGCTGCATCTCGAATTTTAATCCCAGAAAATGCGAAATTTCTATAAAGCTTCTTGAGATGACTTGAAATGTGTGTAGACATCTTGGGATATAATGAAACGTTGAATAAATCTTTGTTCTCAAAACATTCATGTCGAGGAATATATTTAGACATTGTCTAACGCGAATACTTTTTTTGCATAATGTACTTTTCATTTCCTAAAAATAGTAAGAAGATTTAGTACAATTAATTTGGTTTCTAAAAGCTTGTATTGGGGGGGGAGGAGGGTTAATTGTCCACACGGAGTAAAGAACGTGCGCTAAAATGTGCTTATAAATACGGAATTGCATGAATGACTACCCAGAAGAGCTAGAAGAGTGAAAAACTAAACAACAAATGACATGTAATTACACCAGGCAATACAATATCTGCATTTGCTAGATATTGTATTGATAGATGTGCCTATACACCGAACAGAGATCTTACGGCATTCTCCATGCAGATGTGTATAGAGAATGCTCATTCGCTGACACTCCTTGTAACATTTATGTGCCCGAGCAGAACAGATTGGTGGACTATAGTTAATATTGCATTAAGCGATGTGCAGCGCTACAGAGGCACTCAAGAGTCAAGACAACAGAAAAGTCTTCGCCTTCTCTTTCATTTCACGTGCCCCGCTTTCTTTATACGTATTACGTTTATATGTCGAAGGTTTAGCCATCCTGCCAGAAATAGGGCAGCAGTTTTTTTTTCTGTCTCGCATACGGTTGCGAGTACACGCATCTCCAGACTCCTCGCGCGTAGCATAAACAGTGATGCGCACCTGCGTTGATCTGCAGAACATGCTCCCACTATCCTATAAATTTAACGGATAAGTCATGCGTAAAGAAAAGGGGCGAAGTCAGCCTACTGAATATTTAAATGATACTGTATTGTAAAAGAATAAAAAAAAACTGATCTGGTTCGGTGATTAAGGCATCCGACTCAAAAACTTGGGGTCGTGAGTTCGACTTTACAACCTACTGCAGTGAACGGCTTTATATTAACATATACATATATTTGTAAAAATGTGTATTGGCGTTAGTTCTGGTATAAATTAATTGCGATAAGTGTAGTCGAATTTATGTGTAAATAGAGATAAAGGTATAAAATCGTTATCAAAAACTTCCTTCGAGAAGTTTTCTGAACTTCTAATAATGTGGCGTTAGCACAGCTACGGAGCTTGTCAACCGTAGCTGAGCTACAGAGGTCCCTTTCAGTTTCTAACTACGGGACCTACACACACACACACACACACACACGCATATATATATATATATATATATATATATATATATATATATATATATATATATATATATATATCGTGTAATTATCCTCGTTTTCTTGTCTTGAATAAGCCGATTCTGAGGAAGTGTACATCCGAATAACGTTCAAACTGAAACTTCCTTTAGACGTTTCGCTTCTGCTTTAAAGAAGTATCTTAGACGTTCTTAAGCACTTTCTGTGTTTCATGGGATGTGATTTCACATCCATTCAAAGCGTACGCTACAGGTGTACGCTTTGAATACAGTGAGATACAGTGAATGCAGTGACGACAACTACGAATATCAAGTTAGTGTCCTATTCTCTCTCAAAGCCGGAGGGAAGAATAGAAGTAAACAATTTCCATACAGTTCCGCATGCATCTGAAATAGTACCCAGGTAAAATATGTTGTGAATTCGCTTCGGAGGTGATTTCTAAAAGCATTATTAAAGTCAATATGCATTATAATGAAGAAGGGATTCGTCTGAGGAGCATACATTTATAGGTCGCCATTGCAGCCAATTCTGTGTGTAAGAGCCGGTTGGTAACATAAGCGGACATGAAGCCGAGTGGCTTTGCACCCTCTTGAACCGCCGGCAGTTGACGAGACGCAGATAAGAACTAAAGTGTGTGTGCGCACGACAGCCGAGGATAGGACAGTCTGCGTATGCAAAAGACGAAGGTTCTCGGCTTGCCGCCAGTTTTAGATCTTGTTTGGGTGTCTCATTTGGCGCCGGCATCTGCGGTTTCAGTGTTTGTCTGACAAGGTATCCTTTGCTTCCAAGGCTTTAAAACAAGATACGTTGTGTCCTCGGAATGCGTCTGGTCCCGAAAGAAAATTACAGATATAGAAATAGCGCTGAACTTGTCGCTAATATCAAGCTCTTAATATTTTCGGGCATTGCTCGGACATTTCCGAGCAATGCCCGGAAATGTTACCTGCTGGTTTACAGGCTTGAAGTGTCGAATTGTCCGGGCTGCCTAAGTGCTGAAGTGTCCGGGCTGCCTAAGTGCCTCAGACGTATCGCACATCCTATTCAATGCCAAAGAACCTGAACAGTCTGCGGCGTCCGATAGGCGGCGTGCTTTCAAGTAAACCAGCCTACTTTTCACAGTTCACCAAGTTCTGGGCTTTGCAATCGCTACGCCAATCTCATTTTAACCCTGCGGACCACGCAAGAAACTGCCCAGTCACTGGTCACTCGATTTATGCCACAGTGAGAACAAGATTGAAGCCAATATATTTCAATGCAAGCTGCAATCGCACAATCATAAATTAAAAAAATAATGCTTTATTCGTGCCAACTTCCCCCACTGCAATTCATTAATAGGTCTTTGCCCGACGATATATACATGACCGACGGAAACACCTACATTTGGTTAACTGGGCTTGATGTACTGCAAGATGTAGTCATAGAACAATCGGACTGACAGCTGAAACAGGATGAACAACATCTGCGCAGACTGTCCCGTGCAAGGACTCCTGTCAGGCAGACCAGTTGTCACTGCGCACCTACGAAGGAATCGCGGAAAACCACGTGCAGCCGTAACACGTATAATCTATAAGGCACTGCGGCGCAGGTATATAGGCGAAGACTGATCCGTAGCTGCCGATTCCCGTTAACAACGCCCCGACCGAGGTTATTCATCTCCGCAGGAAAGACAATCCTCCATAGGTATACACGCGATTATACTGACGCTTTCAGGAGCTTTCTACGAAGCGGCGCCGCATCTGCTTACTAGCCGTTCTATTGTAGGCGTTCAGAAAGGTGCTTGATGGCGCCTGAAACGAAGGCTTGCCGCCAATCGCTCTAGTCGCGAGCTTACTCTGCTATGCGATAATAAAACGGCACCCGTCGATAGCAATTGCGCACGCGTCTTCGAACAATGGAGGCAGAGCACCCGTGCCTGCTGGAATGTCGAGAGCAAAGTAAAAAAAAAAAAAGTGAGGTGGCGTGATCTCTCCAAAGATTTCTCGGCACATTAAATGTAATGAGAGATAGCGAATGACGTCACCGATCAGACTCGCCGATGCTCTCTGCAGTATATCCGCCCGTAAGCTGATAAGCACACATTGTGCTGGTGCACTTGTCCTGGCACGTGCGTAACACTAACATCACCTTAGCCGCCCAATCAAATTTCACGATTTCCGACACGCTACCAACGCCACGTCCGTGAACATGTCACACTTATTGCTTACAAAAGTTATTCGGGACCGAAACTTGAATACGTATTCGCCACTTGAAGCTCACACTAAAATTTACTCACCGACGGCCAACAAGTTGATTACCAAGGCGTCGTTACATTTATTCGTTTTTTTTTATTTTATTGTGACCGAAACTATATGGACACTCCAGGTGCATTTCTGCCGTCAAACGTAATAGGAATCGAAGCTTCGCCTTTCAGGTGAAATTGCGACATTTTTTGTAGTGTCGTAGCTTACTGTCATTAAAGACGGAGCCCAGCCTTTTTCATCGCCATCGCACTACCGTGCCTTGCAGTTCAAGAGTTTCGTCTACAGCTCTGTCAGGCAGGCTGCTTACAGCTTGCCCCAGCACGCACATGTCGCACCGGCCACGCGCACGTAGCCGGTGCGACATAGCTCGTGCTATTGCTCATTCTTCGCTTTCGTTTCGGTCACAGGATTAGATTCGTTCTCGCGAAATCCATGTAGTCATATGCCAGTGAACTTGAGAAGTGTAATGGCTGCCCTTACTGACTAGTAGCACATGTGGTATAATTGTTCATGTCGTTTTAAAACCGACCATTTATGCAATTACTGTACGCGGAGGGTAGTATATAGGGAAATAAGGATCAAAGAAGGGATGATCGGTGACTCGATGAGCTGTACGCGTTCGCTGGCCCACTCCTCGCGGGCCAGCGAACGCGTTGAGACGCTTGGTGCGCTTTCATTTGGACTTCCTGAGGCGCATTAGAACACAGGCAAGAGCTTATGCCGGACGCTTATGTTGCTTTCCGCGGATGATTGCACACGCGAGAGAGAAAAGGAGGGCGAGGAGGATGGCACCGGCGGAATGCCTCCGTTGCAACGCCGCCGGCGTTGGAACGGAGAACGCGCTAGGCTGGTGGTGACTATACTCGCAGACAACTTTCTGTGGCAATGAAGGGAAAGCTACGGGCGCGTGGATGCTGCAGATGTGTTACCGCGCCAAGTAGTCCGACAGCGTTTGACAGTGCCGTTGGCTGGTTTACTTATTTTGCGGCTTTTCCCCTCCGCGTCTGGGCAAACGCGAAACCGTCGCACGTGGAATCTGCGTCGATTCAGCGTCTGTTCCGATATATATATATATATATAAGTGGTTCTTGAGGGAAAGGGAAAGTTTGGCGCTAACCCTCAAGGGCTGCAGAAGATAGCGCCAACCTTTCCCTTTCCCTCAAGAACCACTTATATATATATATCGGAACAGACGCTGAATCGACGCAGCTTCCACGTGCGACGGTTTCGCGTTTGCCCAGACGCGGAGGGGAAAAGCCGCAAAATAAGTAAACCTTTACACTCAGTGGTGTGTTCTGTCTTGTTTAACTGTTGCTAATAAGCTGTTTATGTTTTCTGTTCCCCAGCCTAAACCAAGGTGGAATAAAACGCGGGACTCTTTTCAGAAGCGCTCTCACTTGTGCGCGCTTTGCCTCCGTAGCTTTCCTTTCATTGCCACAGAAAGTTGTCCGCGAGTATAGGCACAACTGTGGCTGCGCTGCTGTTAAGGGATCGATGGTATTCCTAAACAAACGCATCCCTGTTTTGATGATCCAAATATAATCTCACTATAAGGGAGGGAGCAGTGTACCTGACTGGAGCAGTATACTTTTATTTGGGGTGTTGCTACGCTGCGCTCCGCAACACCCCAACGACCGCCGCTTCGCGCCGGCGCCCGGCACCGCGGCTTCCGCCACGACACCGGGGCACAATCAACCGCGCTGCCAAACAGAGGAACAAAAAGAAAATGGTGAAGAAAACCAAATGGTGAAATGGTGAAAAAAACCACTAGCCACACAGCCACGCATACAGAGTGTGCATTCATCCAAAGCATATGATAGCGTTCGAGTGTCGTCGTCACCCGCCGTGGTTGCTCAGTGGCTATGGTGTTGGGCTGCCGAGCACGAGGTCGCGGGATCGAATCCCGGCCACGGCGGCCGCCTTTCGATGGGGGCGAAATGCGAAAACACCGTGTACTTAGATTTAGGTGCACGTTAAAGAACTCCAGGTGGTCCAAATTTCCGGAGTCCCCCACTACGACCTGCCTCATAACCAAAACTGGTTTTGGCACGTAAAACCCCATAATTTAATTTTAATTAAGTGTCGTCGTCGTAGAAAAAAAAGGTCGCGCCATCCCCCTCGCCCTCCGGAAGATTAGGTTCGAATGAGTGGACGTACAGTGGTTGGAGCAAAAGACGGACAGAAAGGCAGACACACGCAATGCTCTCAAAACTTAAGAACAAGTTTGCAGTCGTCTTCTGCGCACATTACTATTGTCGACGCAAATGTAACAGAGATGTAGCCGTTCCTTCTATTACCCTTTCATGCTGCATTAGTTCAGACGGAACATGGAAGCGGCACAAGAAGAAGACTGACGCCACGCAAAAAAAAAAAGCGTGCTAGCAAAAAAAAAAAAAAATCGTAACACGTTGCAGAAGCTGACCAAACTGAGCAGAACAAAACACGCAGAATTCAGAACCGACTGAAGCAACGAGTCGTCGTGAACCATGCCATGAAGAGAATAGGTTACTAGATTCGTGTAAGGTCTGCGCGAGTTTAGTGCAGGTAATGGCGACCCTCGTTCCACGAAAGGGCAATATAGGCAGACTACACTCGCGCAAGCGACCGTTGCACACAGGGTCTCCGTGCCCGCATCCATGCAGCCACGAAGCCAACAATTCGCACGCAATACGCCTGAAAGCGGAGAACGCGTCCGATGCACCGGTCGCATATCGCGAGAGGGAGTAGCGCGTCGTTGGGAACGGATCCTCAACGGCGAAAGCACAGGAAACGCACCACGGAGCTACGACGGAGAGTCGACTGACCGACGGATCGCCATGTCCTCGGCGGCACCCGGTAGCGCGCCATCGTATAGACGATCCTAGATCGTTCGCACATCGTTTCACGGCTGTGCCGCCAGTATTAACGACGTGGGCGAGTCGCCGGGAACCAAGCGAACCCGTCGACTGGAACGAGTGTCGCCGTGGCGACGTCACCGGACGCATCCACCAGGTTGGTAAAAGAAAACGGCTCGCTTGAAGTGCTGTTTCACTGCTTAGAAGGATTAGGAAGGACGACGACACTCGGAGTATACTATAATCGTCGTTCTATACACATTTCCTGTTTCGTATGCGGCGCTGCTTCTACATCGATCGTCTGTGTGTCTCGTCTAAAATGTTGCGCCTTCCAACCTCTATAATGGTGAACGGATGCGCAGGATTGTCAAGTACCGCTGATCGTTGAAGATGGAAGTGTCGGGCGGAGTGCAAGTGATTGCCTCGAGCTGCAAGGTTAACGTAGTCCAAGTGACGTCGAGGGGGGACTCCACTATACTGGCCAATTATTCTGTATCGCAAGTCGAGTGCCGTTAACATCGTGCGTGCCTGAGCTACCTAGAGCCGCGAGGTCGCTGATGGTAATGTGCCCGGTACGACGTGACTGACGAACGCGAGACAAACTGCGACAGTCAATTGGGCAAGTTTGCCCCCCCCGGAAAGATATCTCGTGATGAAGTCGCTTAATGCGCGGAGCGAACCTTCCAAAGACAAAGCCGTGACGACTAACTTTAACGCAGTGCATTTTTCTTTGTCTATTATAGTGCACAAGCTGCTTGCAGGTAAATTATTTATAATGTGAAATTGCAGGTCGGCATTCAACAACCGGCTCGTACAAACATATGGGCCCTAGAATAAGTCGAGAAGCTAAATGTGGAGTTGTTACCGGATGCCTATAGTTCTCTATATCGACCCCCCGAGCAAGTGCTGCGTATATGTTCGCCCGTGCTAGAAATAAAGATGTGCGTGGTGATAAAAAAAAAAAAGAGCAAATACTCTAAATGCACGGGGCCGCCTGCATGCCTATAATGCCTACGCGTTTCAACAGGCACGCTCAAATCAGCGACAGCTTGAGAATTCGTGTGACGTGGTATGACGGGCACTTAATCACATCGTCAACTAGGCGTTAATGGAATACACACTCTCGCTACTGTACGCGGATAGTGACTTTATCACGAAGGACTGGCGCAGCTGCGCGGCCTTGCGGCAGTGCTCGTCTGCGCAGCGCAACTGTGACGAACGTGTGCCGGAAGGAAACAAGTGCGTTTCAGTGTTGCGGGAAAGCGAGCAGCTGCAAAGGCCTGTTCAATGTCA
The DNA here is from genome assembly GCF_013339745.2 of Dermacentor silvarum. Lineage (NCBI taxonomy): Eukaryota > Metazoa > Arthropoda > Arachnida > Ixodida > Ixodidae > Dermacentor > Dermacentor silvarum. Next base: position 114,029,117 of record NC_051156.1, on the reverse strand, counting down.
CTGCCATATACGGGGTGCTTCAGCAAACACTGAAAAAATTTGAAGGGTTGCCTGTGGCAAATAACACAATTCTATTTCATGAGCTGGTCTACTCGAAGAGACGAACATTACTTGCAAAAAAAATTGAAATGCACGATCGAATTAAAAATTCGCTAATTAAGTTTTACACTATTTCCCCTATGGCCCATATTGTAATTTACAAATTATAGCTGTGGAGTTCGCAAGGCGGATCCACCTGGAACGAATTCTCAGGATGGCACCAGCTTCGAGATATTAATTCCCGAACTTTGCGGAGAAATGCATCGGCGTTTCGCCAAACCAGGAAGAAAAAGTGGCGTTACGAAAAACGAAACGCGGAATCATCTATTCCCAACTCTAAAATTAATATATCCCCGATGAATGTCGGGGACCGCGTACATACGTGAATTGGTGTAAACGGCGTGATCGGATGACTCATTCGTATATCACAACATGAATTGATGTTACACCGTACTATGAATGCCGGTATTGTCGAACACGGTCGGTAAGGGCAATGTCTTGCGACAAATTTTAATATACATGCACCACGTTACGCCATGCAATGTATCTACGTGCATAACTTATTTCGGGCAACGTTGATTTAGTATGCCATATACTACCGTATTATTATGATGGTAAAGGTTACAAAATTGTGTGCTCTATGTGATGAAATATGTACGCCGTTTTTTTGTTAAATAAGTTGATAGACTGTGGCACATCGAAAAACGTGAAACGCGCGTTATAGCTATCCGCGCAGACCCAATGGGACTGATGTGCAGAATTATCGCATCACTAAGGAGACTATTTGCTGCGCGATACATCGAAAAGAAAGTATACTTTGAAGGAGCGCGGCCAACGAAGCTGTAATAACCACGCGTCAACCTTGCAGAATAAAAAAAAAAAAATAGGAAACCCCCGATAAAAACGAAAGCGCACGTACCCTTGGAAAATAAACACTCGCCGAGATGGCGCTGCTCAATGCCGTTGTTTGCATAGCGTTCGCGACAATATTAAAAACAGGTGGCGAAGCAGCAAGTCACGGGCAAATAGTCGACGAGTTACAGGCAGGAAAGGAAGAAAAATAAAAAGAAAGGAGTGAGGGATGGGGCTGGAAGTTACGGAGGGTGGCTTCGGCAGAACTGTTGAAATATTTTGCGAGCTAGAGATAGCGGTATAGAAAAAAAAACAGAAAAACAGCGTGCTCTTGATTCCCCCCCCCCCCCCCCCCTTCTGCCTCTATATTAGTGTTTTAAGGTTTACATATTTTTATACCCTAACAAGGGCACGTGTGGATGGAGAATACGAGATTTTTTATGCGTTAGAGGAAGTGAATGTTACCTACCTAACCTTCTAGCCGAAGTGAAAAAAAAGTAAAAATAAACAAATATAGAAGTTACAGCCAGTATTCCGCTATGGAAATCACGACGCAGTCGGTTTCGGCAAATAAAGAACACTGCAGAGAAAAGGAACTACTAGGCACGTAGCTGGTGAAACACTGAATGCGTGCAGTTTAGTTCACGCAGTACCGAACAAAGAGAAGTCCGGGCATTTGAATGGTCGAGTGTATTGATGAATTGAATGAATGAGTGATAAGGCTAAATAACGAAAAAAAGATATTTCTTGGGTTTTACGCACCGTAACCACGATATGATTATGAGGCACGCCGTGGTGGGGGTACTCCGGATCACTTTTGACCAACTGGGGGTTCTTTAACGTGCACCTCATGCGTGGTTCACACTGATCATGAATTTCGCTCCATTGAAATTCCGGGGATCGTGCCCGGGACGTCGTGCTTATCAGCACAACGCCGTATAGCCGCTAAGCCACCACAGCGGGTGAATGATTAGATTTAACAATAAATTTATAACTATATGCTACGAGCAACTGCAGGCTAACTTCATCTACTGGCTACCGTTGACAGAAATCTGAACATACGGGTGTTTATTATCATCGTAGTAATATTATTACTAATTGCATTTCGCCCCATCGAAATGCCGCAGCATTTTATTGATCGCGTGGCATCGTTGCAAGCCTCATACCGACGATGAGAACACCGCCAAGCTGAATTAATATAGGGACAAACAAGCGCAAAGCTGGATATATAAACTTGTCTTGCATTTTTTAGTTGCATTAATTAGCCATCTAGATCTGTGGTCACGTTTACTATACTACCAATTAACAGCTTCTGACGCGTATATATAGAGCCCGATCCTCCGTCAGCGAGTAGCGCGCCTCAGTCGACAACAGCGAGACTCACCTTGTCGCCCTCCTGGACATCGGCGATCTTCTTGCCCGTCGCCGGGTTGTACGTCGGGAAGGTCTTGCCGCTCACGGAGTTCACGAACTCGTTGTTGATGAAGAGCTGCACAGAGGAGACGGGGAAAAAAAAAGGCGCTCGTTACGCAGTTCGCATCACGCAATGACGGGAGATCCCCGATATATTAAAAACGTTTCAACCGAGAAGGAACGAAATCGATATATGCTCAAAGCTGTGCGACCCACCCCTAAATGCGATGATGATGAACCTCTGTCATGGTTCGTACCCACTTAGAGGGATAGGCCAAGAATCGGGCGGCAGGAGGTAGCTCAAGAAAATTTTTATTTGACAATGAGAAACGCAAAGTAACGGAAAAGAACCGAAGAAGATATTGGAATAACTAGACTAGTATGCGAGCGAGCAGTCAGACTAACTGACGGTTGAAATTTTAAAGGAGGTTACAATCAAGGAGAGAATAATTGCAATGTTAATAAAGAATTTGGAGAAACCAACTTCAGTGAAATGAATGATGGCGTTCGACTATGCGCAAAGAGTAAAAAAATTTGTTGCGTTGCCCATAGAACACGTGACTCATACCCACTGCGGGGGATTCACCACAAAATGAAAAAAAAAATGCAAGTTCGCTGGTTAATCCTACTTGATATGGCACTACGGGAGATAGGCCGTGAATAGGTAGGGATCTTAATTTAATTTTTTTAATTACGGAGTTTTGCGTGCCAGAACGACGACCTGATTATGAGGCACGCTGTAGTGGAGGGCGCCGGAAAATTTTGGACCACCCGGGGTTCTTTAACGTGAACGGGTGTTTTCGCATTGCGCCCCCATCGAAATGCGGCCGCCGTGGCCGAGATTTGATGCCGCAACCTCGTGCTTGGCAGCCCAACACCATAGTCACTAAGCAACCACGGCGGGTAACCGGAATGTTCACAACTATGTTATTGCGGAGCAAAGTCATTTACCGTTGCCCTAAAAAAGTTCATGTGATTCAGTTTTACGGTGGCAAGTTAGCACGGTGGTTCGTGATTCTATGTTAGACATACATCTGCGAGCCATCCATAACCTAGACAACAAATACACGAGAGGAGTGAGCGAATATATCAATTTTGTCTAATCTTACCGTTGTGTGTAATACAAATTCTTTGCCTAGTGTCAGAAGCGAATGAGCTGCTGTTCTTGTCTGCGCACTGTAGTCTAGACTGTGCACTAGTACAGACAACCGCAGAAGATGTGCATGGATTGAGGCAAGATTTTCATATTTTTACGAATCGCACGAGAACAATCACACATGCATCAGCGTCCTATGAGCCTCAATTTCTGGCTTAATTCATTTCCATAGACATCGTGCGGTGCACAGTAAGAACATTCCCGGTCCAACTTCCCGTACTGTGCTTCAAGGCTACTGATACTAACCCTGGACCGCGAGACGAAGAATTTACGTAAGTGAGAAGTCGTGTTCAAACTCCAGGTTCTTCGGAGCTTCCTCAGTAAAAAAATTTGACAAATCATGCCGAATTTGTCTGTTCGTTTCGTTGTTCTGAAATGAGGTTCGCGGCTAACCCTCGCGGTACCAGACCAAACTTGTGGATTCGCTGAGAGCACCTGTATGAAGGAAGCTTTTCTCGCTGCATTACGATCCTTGATTCTTCCCTGTGACTGGAAGTTCTAAGAACAGGGATGTATAGTTTTACAGACAAAATGAAACTAAACTATTTGTGTGTAATGATCAAAACTGTTCTTTCCCAAGACGAAGTGAAGGTAATCCTAGGTTACTAACCAAGCTGAGGTTTTACCTTTACCGTGCCGAGTTCTTAAGAGCGCATGACTGTCCTGCCGACTCTGTTGAATACGCTGAACGTGTGCTTCAACCTTGCTAGAATCAATAGGGCTTGCGCGGCATGAACCAGAAACCGGGTGCGAGTTCCCAAGGAAGTATACATTTCCTGTCGCAATTAGCTAGTCCCGTATCCGAATATCCAGGAAGGTAAGATCATCTACATGTCTGGGGTCAGTGACCAACTCTGCTCACCAGCAGTGCGAGTAGCAGCAGCAACACAGGAAGTCATGGCGAGTAGTAAAGTGGAAGTAACTATATAGAGTGAAAAAAGTAGACGGAGCATCTCTACCGCATGGTGTAGGTGATGTTGCCTAAAGGGTTGATGGCGTGCGAGCTTATGTATAGATTTCTCCGGAGAATGTATACATTTATATAAATAAATAAATAAATAAATAAATAAATAAATAAATAAATAAATAAATAAATAAATAAATAAATAAATAATAAATAAATAATAAATAAATAAATAAATAAATAAATAAATAAATAAATAAATAAATAAATAAAACTCTTAACATCTACCAAATAAATATTAAGTCACGACGCGATTTTCTTTATGCGAGTGAGTATGCGTTGTTCGCGCTGTAGTTAAGGAGGCAATACTGAAGTACTTCTGGCGTAGTGGGAAAAGGAGCGCAGAGCGCGAAAAAAAAGAAAAACAGGAGTAAGAAATAGATAGCGCTTATGTTATAAGCCTAACTTGACCAAAGTCTCCTCGGTAAGGTTATAGCCTGACAGTAAACGATAAAAGGAAAAGAAAGACAAAGAGAAAGACAAAGACATGAACCATGCACGTCTGTGTCTAGGTTATCTTTTCTGGCTTCTGCTTATTGTTGCTCTCGACTTTGTCCAAACGTCCTCTGCTAAATTGAATGGGCTACTCACACCATCATTTTCCAACTCGGTATCGAGTCAAGTGGCCGAACTATTGTCCACTGTCGTTGATATCGCATAGCTTTGCACTTCTATGCAAGTCTTGATATCATTTCCCTTATTCAGGTAATTCGCTTGAAATTGTCTCTAGTCGTTTATTTTAACGCGCAGCAATTGCGTTTTTATTAACTGCATACGAGAGTCTCATCTTTCTCGTGCATATAAAGCAAGATTTGCGGTACAACTTCACAACTACCAACCGTCTATACAATGACAGGGGTAAAGAAACAGTCTTGCTTCTGCCACACATCTCTTTGGTGTTCATTCAGGCACTTTCATCATCAAATTGTGTAATCTTTCATTGTAGTTTTATTGGGTACCAAAATTTGCTGTGAGAAATATTGCGCGTATATTTCCACGAGCATTTGGTCCATAAATTTTGTAATCTTGTTTCCTCATGCCTCCTTGCATTCAATGGGAGGTTTCGCTACTGCAATTTGTGTCCTCTTAAATTGATGATCGGTATCTTTGTAACTTGCATCCAGGTTTGCAACTTGCTAACGTAACTTGCATTGCGTGTATATACATTTTAATTGCCATAACATATCGAATACGATCCACATATATTATTTCTATTTCCGCGCTTATATTAAAATGTATCACTGGTGCTTCTACCTTAGCACCACTTTCTCTACCAAGCATGTGATTATGCATCACTAAATGCAGTAAATAACCCTTAACTATCCTTCAAAGACCGCACAAATGTACAATGTCACTTGTACAATGGCAGCGGAAATTAGCGTATGTTGTTTGGGTGTTCCAGTATTGAAATTGCTTAGCCTAATCGAAGACGAATATTCCTGAAAAACTACCACAGAATAACGAATTGGATATTTTTGTTTCTAAACACAACGAAATATAAAGCTTGTGTGAAGTCCTCCTCGTGAAAAAGAGGTTTGACATTATTTACATGGCCTATTTACAGGTATATCTAAATGGGTGTTGTGCCATTCGAAAATGAACATCCGATCCGGTGAGAATCTTGTAAAATGAGAAAGAACTGCCTTGAGTTATCTGGTGCACCATGACAATGACAGTAAGAAAAAAAAACGCTGACAGCAAGTCACCAGATGCACGTACAGTGTTGAGTTCGTTCAAGCAGAGAAGTGAGATGGTGTAACACCGTACGTCGTTTCAAGCAAATGCGAACATTGTGTGGATGGCCAAATATTAACTTGGTTTACCTAATGCCAGACAACAAATTGGAATATAGGCTGACTGAAAGTGAGGTACGCGAAAAGAATGACTGAAGATTATTCAACGGAAGTTTACCTGGCCCGTGCATCCACCAAGAAACTGAAATCTCTGCACAGCAACCACATGCTTCCCCTGAAGCACAATTATTAGGAAACGTCCTCGCTTCCACTGTTTATTCTCATTTGGGACTGCAATAAGCGTTGCTATCCCGTACATAATCGAACGAAGCGAATACTCGACAATTTTGAACGGGAATTATCGAACCTATATATCGAATAAGCAATGACTGGTCGATTCCTATTCGAAAATTCTAATATTCGCACATCACTAGTATTTGGTCGACCTCGATTAGATCTTCTCGTACAGCTTATGTGCATTTCTAATTCTTCATGGAAAACGGATAATGGGGCGCCAGTAGATGAGAACGTCATTTATCGTTTCGATTATCAGTGGACGCTATCCTTGCGCCTTTAAACAAGCCACACACACTTTGTTGACTTTAAGTGCAATGCAGGTATACTCGATACACTGGATGCAGCGCTGGCATCCCTCTAGTCGAAGAATGCTCCGCAAGCTACCATCATTCCTCGTGCGGTAAGACAGGCATCGCACGTGCGGCCGCACCGATTGTCAGCACAGCAGATGGCGCGCGGCATTTGAACTGCTGGCCTATGCGAACGACTACAACACTTTAGCGCGTCTTTGATTTCGCGGCTATGTTAGTTGTCGCCAAAATGCCTGCTTAGCTAGCTCCTTCTCTTCCTTTATCTAATGCCCTCCCCTTACCCGTTCCATAGAGTAGGGTAGTAAACCGCATACTACCACCTCGTTAACCTCCTGGATTATACATATATATGGATCGTATTCGATATATTATCGCAAAGAAGATTATATATATACCTCCCATTAACGAATCGGATATCTTTGTTTCTAAACACAACGGAATATAAAGCTTTTGTGAAGTCCTCTTGCTCTTGCACTCTCGCTTGAATAAGCGCCACTTTGTAGTTCGGCACATGTGTCCTCTCATTAGCGTTCATTCCTGTTCTCTACTGTTAATCAAGCGAAGGGAGCTATAAGTTGCAAATTTTTTTCTCGGTCATAATCATCCACATACAGCTACACCAACTGAGCTGTCATTTCAGTTACATAAATCTAATTTCATATCCAAGCCGATTTACGATTTCTCTTTTTTTATATATATTGCAGCGGAACGGAAGTCGCTTACCGACTCTCGGGTGCTTGTTTACCTGCGGGTGTCGCTGTCACGTTCGGATTTAAGCACTTGAATTTAAAGTGGATGGAAGCATGAACCGGTCAGCAGTCGAGATTAAGGATATTAAGATTCAGGAGATGCACACAAAATACTCGAATGAAGAGCATGTATAGCATATCTGGTTAACTCAAGCAGGCTAGGTGACTATTTGCCACAGTCCCGTTTCAAAGGGGATGCCAATAAATTTAAATTATCAGTCGCCAGAACGGCACCGACAATCTCCTCCACCCATTACTTCGAGATGCGAAGAGTCGGATCAGCCACCGTCGAGCGATAAGGGCCAGCATATCTGAAGGTCAGATAATGGCTGCATTGGGACGAATCTAGAGTTCCTTTACGCGCTTCCACGTCCTATCTTCCCGTACTGAAGGTAGACACAAGCGTGATACAAACCACGTCGGTAGGAAAGAGAAAGGGGTCGTATACGACAAGGGAACCCGTAGAGCCGAAATATCGAAGTCTATACTATGTGTATCAATGTATGTACAATGGTTCCTAAGTGCAGTGTTTTCAGATGTTGTCAAGCTTTGTCTAGAGCCAGCGAAAGAACTGGTTCCGAATGTATTTCTTTGCTTTCAGTAAAACAAAACAACAAGAAAACTAAGCAAAAGTTGTGTTATCTGTCACGTATGCGACATTGTCCGGACGCGAGGGTAATTTTTAATGAACTACGTTCCGCTGCGCCCATTTTGTTAAGGGGAAGCTTTAGCTCGGGGTCCCAGCTCCCATCTCCTTTTTCAAATACATATGAAACGTACAAATGTTCTCAGTAAGCAACGGCTGAGCGGATTTGAATGAAATATGTTGCAAGTAAGAAAAGTAGATTATGTCTACCGACTGTCGGAAGCGAGAATACTGACTTATGCTCCAAAGCTTTACAGAAATTGACGAAAGCTGAGAAGTTAAAAAAATTACGAATTTACAAATCTGAAGAACTGGAATTCGCGAATTCACAACTCAGTGTACCAAGTCGAACATAGCAGTTCTGTCAAGTGCATCTGCTAGAACATTTGAAGCGGACTAATTTGATATACGAGTTTACAGCCAACGTCAAATCAGAACAATGTATACGAGGGTTCTGCAAAAGTGCTCCTCGCAAATTAATGTTACATTATAGATTGCATCGCATACTTCATCAGTTATGTCCGCTTAATATGTTTTAATAGACACAGTTTACACAACTGTGATATTGTATTTTAATGCTGCGGTTAAGAGTTGTACCTTGATACTTGAGTTCCTTCAAATTTTGCAATTTTCAATAATATATTTAAAACAAGTCGATGACATAAATAGAAATTCTACTGCTGCAGTTGGTAGGCTATCTTATTCTTTGAAACTCCAAAACTTCACCAAATTCGGAGTAGAGGAAGCGCAGAAACAGACTTCTCCGTTCCCAAGTATTTACTTGGAGATAGGAGATTAACCACTTTAAAGGCAAAGTAAACTATATGGCCAATTTTAAATGCTGACCATCCTTATACAATCTCAAAGCATGCGGTGCACGACAGAGTTCTTGGATTTTGCTAAAAACCTAGTCCTAGATTGATTTATCTGTGTGGGAAGGTGTCTGGCCCTACACATATAGGTGGAAGACTTGGAGCGCATGAATGTGGCATTGTTATATAGAGGTGGTGGTTCTTTAAAATTATTATTAAGAGAATATTTTAAAACACTGCCCGTGGCATATATCAGAAATCGAGTTGGTTGGCATGTTAACCTACGAACTCGGCCCAGCTTGCCGTTTTGGAGCACAAATCTACACATCGAGCTGGGATACTCGAAGAGCTATGGCGGGCATTACTTGCACAAGTCGAAACTTATAATTGGCTAATGAAAAAAATATTCAGTATTCATTTTGTAACTAACTGCTTTAGCCAACATACTGCAATTTACGAATTCGAGCCAGTGCTTTCACAAGGCATCTCTAGTTTCAACGAATTTTGAAGCTAGCACCATGTTTTGAGAAAAGCGCCGTCGACTTGCGTTAAAATGCACTGACGTTCCAACTTTTCTTGTATATACATATCTTGTATATGTATGTGTATCTTTTGTTTCTCCCATGTATAGTCATGATGTAACTGGCTGGTAACGTGGCCATTGAGCGCACAATAACTTGTGCCTTCGGGCCCTGCGTAAGCCACGATGGTAGGCAGTGAAATGACTTACAGGGACACTAAAACAATGAACTTAACACCACAAGCGCCAACTTCAACTGAAATTTAATGCGGGAAGCGCATACGTATAAGTCACGAAGACAGAAAAAAAAAAGATTACGCAGAAGAAAGTCATCACGTGTCATGTCACGCGCAGCGCATATGGGCATTTAGTAGTTCACTGTCATGAGTGTGGGTGTACGCCCTATTTCGATAACACGTGTCTAGTGTATCGTAACACAGAGCAGTGTTGTCGATTGATAGCACATGCAGACGAAATGCAGCGTTATGATTCAGTCTGCGTAAGCGCACCGTCAATTTTGCTCACAAGGAAATAAATAAGATATCTAGCAGGTGTGCATGATGGTGTAGCATGAATGGCGTGCTTGGAATGCTGCGTGATGACTTCCTTCTGTACAATCTTTTTCCGCCTTGATGACATATGGATGCGCTTTCTGCATTACATTTCAGTTGAAGTTATTGCGCTTCATTTTGTCTTTGTTTTACTGTCTCTACAAGTCATCACGGATTGTTACCAACTAGCCCGATTCAACTGCCTGCGTAAGCGTTGTACAGTGTTAGTGCACATACTTCAAATCCCGCTGTGAAGACTAATGCAATTACTAGACTTCGTTGGCGTCCTCGCGCTCACATTATAGCTAACCAGTGACACCTAGTTCAATGCTAACAGATTGGATATAGCGAGAATTGGTAAAAAATGCTGCCCGGTTGCATAACTCGCGATTTTGGAAAAAAGATATTTGGCTATTACTGTTATTATTATTTAGTATTACTGCACATTCTAAACATAACTGCAGAGCTGGTTTGAGTGGAGCGCACAGAATATGTACCTCCGACTATTAGGCTAAAAAAAAAAAAAAAAAAAAAAAAACACCGTTAGATTGCGACGTTGCTTCGGGAATGCGCGCTCAGAGTCTTCGAAGAACCCCAGGTGGCCTCACTGCAGGCGGTGTGCTCTCGAAGCAAGCTTTAGACGCCTGCCAGTTCCTGAGAACAGCAAAACGTAACGCCGCATCGCAGAAAACGCGCTCGGTACCTTCTCTAGTCGCGCGGTAGGGATCCCCCGCTTTCAGACGAAAAGTTGCAATGCTTCGAGACACGGGGTAAGGGGTGGGTCGTTTACCCGTGCCCAAGTTAAAGAAAGCTATACCATCAACAATAACAGTTTGAAAAACGAGGGAAGCCGCCGCCGACGCCGAAAACCGCAGTTTAAAAGAGAGTGCGACATCACCGGCATGGAAGCCGTGGTGAGAGAGAAAGCGTCTCAACAGTTGCCCTGTCTGTTTTTTTTTTCTTCTTTTTTATGTGCGCGCGTTACTGGAGGTCTTACCTGCGTGAACTTGATGGGTGGGTTCCTGTTGGGGGCCATGGCTGGGAGGGCGGGAATTGGGCGTCTGCTGCTGCCGAACTACCAAAGGACCAGAAGTCGAATGGTGAAGCAGACGACAGCGAAGGGCGGTTTATATACTCGCCACGATGTCTAGTGCGGTGGCGCTACTGCTGCTGTCGGCGCATTCCGGCGTTTGTTTGATGGTGGGGATAAAGTGAACAGGCGAAGGTGAAGAAAAAAAGAAGAAAAGTTAAGCACAAAAGAAACAATAAAAAAAAAAAAATACGGAGGGGCGGAACTACATACGTCGCCATCTCTCGCCATTCAAAGGAGATGCTGATGCCTCCGAGATTCGCAGTCACACCCGCGCGCGTCGAACAACCTCGAACTCTCCGAGCAGTTTTTCCGAAACTGCCTCTCCGCGCACAACTGATGTCACGTTGTCATAAACGCGCCAAATTTTCGGGGTGGGGCGTATCTGATGCAAAAGCTTGCGCATAATATATTCATTTCCAGAACGCTTGTCTTGTTTGTTTTTGTTTTTGCAGAGGATCGTCATAAAAGGCACAGTGTTCTTGCTTTTTACGGTGCAGAGGGCGCAGGTCGGAGAGATAGAGAAAAAAAACATGAAAGATTAACTGACATCTTACATTGTGTTCTAAAAGAACATAGTATAATCGCACGAAGGGAGATTTCAAGGAGAGTGTGCAGGGGGAAAATAAGCTCCTTCCAACTTTGATTTTAACAACTTCAACAATCGCTACCCATGCCCCACATACGTGAAAATATTTTTAAACACGTTTTCAATGCAAAAAGAAACCTAATATTTCGCAGTACTTTTCAATTTTTGGCGTAAATAATGAGATGTGGATTTTAAACGCATCAATTGATGCGTTTAGTCATAATTTTTATAATTTGATCATAATTATCAGCATTAGGACTATTTAATACCTGTTTCATGTCTGCCTAGTGATCTGCCAGGACTTCCCGAATAAAACTGAACGGCGGGTTTTATATAAGGTATACTTATAATGCTTAACATTTAACATAGCTTTGCCTGCAAATTATATAAAATAAAGGTTTTACGCGTACTGTTGCTGTGTCCATGCTCAAATTTCGCATCGAGATCGCATTTTGTTGTCGAAGTAGCTCAATATAACACTAGGCAGTCTTACTTGGCTAGTTGGCCAAGCAACTAGGCAAGTAAGTAAGGCACTGCGCTGCTTAGCGCAGTGAATGCATTGCTATAATTATCATTTCTCATGAAAAATACATTAGCACGAAAGGCATACTAGACCTTCGCTAAAAGTGGTGCTTGTTACAAAACTCGCTAGAGTCTGCTTCATTACTAATTTAACCGCGTAATGAAGGTCTAAGCGTTCAGCTATTCCTTGTGTTCAATGGAACTACATATTCAACAGACATCCTCTTTTACAAGTTCTGGTTAGCTACGATTACATTCTATCTTACCTGCACAATGTGCATAATAGCAGAAAAATCCATTATTTTATACGGTATTAACTTTTGTAAGAACATTTGCGAACGGATCACATTTGCGAGATGTGCGATCAGCTGGAGTGGCGCTGCAAAATAAAACTATAGATTTGCCCCTTGCGAATAGAACAAGGAAAATCGGAGATGCAGGCTGGAAAATATTTGCACAGTACAGACTATGCGTTGATCCCTTCAGATTATAAGAAAAATATATATTTCGCGCTTACCGCTCCTTCGTTCTTGCTACAGTTTCGCCGCAAGATGGCATGTTATGCTCTGGATCGCTCATTCTAACAATTGGCACTGTTACGCTGTTGGTTTCTGCATAAAATAAAGAAAATTTGCTGTCGTCCAGGCTTTCTAGTATCCCCATCGCCACTCCCCAGCGAATAATGAAAGCCAATCTCGAAGGCTATGTTTCGCCGTACTGCAGACGCCGGAAGTTACGAAGCCGCCATGTTTGAAGCATCACTCACTGCGAGGGGCGCAGACCGAAGGGGAAATAATTTTTTTTCTTGACGAACTAGGCAAGTAAGACTGCCAAGTGTTATATTGAGCTACTTCGACTACAAAATGCAATCTCGCTAGGAAATTTGAGCATGGACACAGCAACAGTAGGCGAAACACCTTTATTTTATATAATTTGCAGGCAAAAGCGCAAGATTATCGTAGGGTTGTTTGTTTTGGTCTACGTGGAGGAAAGAGTAGTCGAGTTCATGAACTTTCACTGTTAGTTTATTGAAAAGAACGGGAGGTAAAAGAACAGCCCTTCGGTGAAGCACTCTGTTGGTCATCCACGAACGGTAGCCTTGTCCGTGAAGAATCAAACGGGCGGCGACGGTTCAGGCGCACACCCTCGCAGAGTGACACGTACACCTGCTCTCGGCATTGTATCAGAAGCAGGACTTTGATCCCTGGAACCGAGGGCGTGAATGCTCCAGGCAGACGGTTCTTATCTGTTCCCGATAAGTAAGTGCAGGAACGCGGAGTCGGCTTATCGCCGTCACCGAAGGGCTATTTTGAAGAAGGCGCGTGCAGCGAAAGTCCCGCCGAAGCGACTGTGTACTTGTAAACGAAAAACGTGCGCGTGTAATGGTATAAGAAGGAAACGCGATCCCTGCTGGTCGCATTTCATTACAGCCTAACCTAGAAATGCATCTCATCGAACGCCTCACAACAGTGTTAATACGATAGTTTCCTGCCCTTCGGGATTCACTGTAAATGACACGAAATGTATGATATACACCAGCCGTGTTAACTTAGTGGCTACTGCGTTTTGCTGCTGAGCTCAAGGTCAGGGGTTCGATCCAGGTCAGGGGTGGCCGCATTCCGATGGAAGCAAAAGGCAAGAACACTGATCTGCATTGATTTTGGTGTCCAGAGGGCATTTCGATGGAGGCAAAAAAGTCCACCGACGCTTACGATACTACCTACCTAACACGAAATGTGAGCGCAGCTCTATACGTGTTTTCAATTCGCGATATATTGAGGCATCCCACCGATCACCGCACCGACTGACAGAGCTGCGACGCGCGGCGATATATATAGACCCCCCACACAGTTGTCGATTCCCGACAACTGTGCGGCGGGTCCCGCATGCATGCCCGCTTGTACCTGCAAATGATGACAGGGAGTCCCTTACCGAACTAATACGGCAGGTTGTTCGAGAAGAACTCCACAAGTATTATGTATCGGCACCGGCACCTCCGAGTGCCGCGGCTCTTACGGGCGTCATTCGGGAGGAAATCAGGCAGGTGGTTCATTCCTCGCCACCTACGTGAACTAAACCTCCCACGCTCTCGTACGCGGATTCTATTCGGGTTTCTACGCCGTCGACGGCCTGTTTCTCACAGCCACCTGCAGGGCTTCCTAGACGCTTCCCAAGCCGAATCCACCGCACGACTGTGCAAGCAGACTTTCGTCCTGGTCCGCGGAAGTCAACGGTATGGCGCGCTCCCGACAACAGTCCGTTGTGCTACCCCTGTGGGGAGGCTGGAAACTTGTATCGCGACTACCAGTACCTATGGATGGACGCCCGCGGTATGGCGAACGCCCGCACGAAATCAAGGAATACTTGGAAAGCAGCCGTTTTCCTCCTGCCCCTCAGCGAAGACAGTCGCGGTTGCCATCGCCTCGTCGGCACGCATCACCAAACCGCGCTCGACCCGCCTTGATTATACTGGAGTCACCAGCGGAAACCCGCGCCGGGGAAACTGAAAACGGCGACCTCCGGGGGTGAGACCGCTGTGATGTGAACCGTCATCGAACGCCACCCGCTCGCGGCGTACCGCTGACGCCTTCCTTCGAAACCGCCAAAACAACTTCTGCTGCTATTACTGTTTCCATCGACTGTTATCCGGTAACTGCACTTGTCGATACGGGAGCTGATTACTCGGTTATGAGTGCCTCACTGGCCACTCGGCTACAGCGTGGGACGGCCCACATCTGATCACGGCTGGAGGACACCTCTTCTCACCCATTGGACGATGTACCGCCAGACTTGCAATTTGTACGTCGACCTTCGCACTTCTTTCCTTGTGCTACCCAAGTGTTCTCGACTGGTTATATTGGGCATGGATTTTCTTCAGGAATATGGGGCGATCATTAATCTGCGTGACTTTTTATATGTTTCTTCGGATTCGGATGTGGAGGATGAACATAATCACGTGGCTTTACGCGTGGTCGATGACTGCGTAACGTTACCGCCTCGAAGTACCATCTTCGTCCTCGTTGAGTGCCCACAAGATCACCTAGATATAGGCATCGCCTAAGGTAACCTCACCATTTTGCTGGGTCGAGAAGTCGGCGCCGCACGAGGTCTCGTGGAGCTCCAAAATAGGCAAACCACGATCCTAGTTACTAACTTCAGTGGCGAATGCAAGCACTTTGCGAAGCATACTACCATGGCCTACTTTGAAACGCTGGACGACTCCAACGCATGTGCTTCGGTAACGACCATCTTGATGCAGGAAAACAGCGATGTGGACTTGACCAGTCACATCAACGTCAATCCACAGCTGGAACAACCCGACGAGAAAAGGCTTCTCAATCTACTATCATCATTTAGCGATAGTTTTGCCACCACGTGGAAGGTCAAGCAGACTGCTCTTACCAAGCACAGAATCATCACTGAACCAACCGTCCAACCTGTTTGTCAGCACGCTTACCGCGTGCCGCAGAGAGAACAGGATGCTATTCGTAATCAAGTTAAGCAAATGCTGGATGATGTCATTCAACCATCGACAAATCGTTGGGCATCACCTGTTGTGCTAGTCAAGAAAAAAGACGGTTCACTACGATTTTGGGTCGATTATCGCAATCTGAACAAGATCATGAAAAAAGACGTTTATCCCCTTCCTCGGATTGACGACTCTTTGGATCGCCTGCGGCATGACCGTTACATTTCTTCAATGGATCTACTTAGCGGGTACTGGCAGATTGAAGTTGACGAACGGGACCGAAAAAAAAACGCCGTTTATAACACCGGACGGCCTCTATGAATTTAAGGTCCTTCCCTATTGGATTGTGCTTCGCTCCGGCCACATTTCAAAGCATGATGGACGCAGTTTTATCTGACCTCAAGTGGCACTCGTGTTTAGTCTACTTAGACGATGTAGTTGTTTTTTCAACCACGTTTGAGCAGCACATCGAGAGGCTTGAGGCTGTTCTTCAGGCCATCCGCACCGCCGGCCTGTCTCTGAAGCCCGAAAAATGTCACTTCGGATACGAGGAGCTTAAATTTCTGGGTGATATTGTCAGCAGCACCGGTGTTCGCCCTGAGCCTGACAAAGCTACGACAGTTGGCTTATTCCCGATACCGTAGACAAAGCACGATGTACGCCGATTTCTAGGGCTTTGAGCTTATCACCGCCGTTTTGTGCCAAATTTTTCTGAGATTGCCGAACCTTTGCGATGACTCATCAAGAACGATGTGACATTTGTTTGGGGCCTGGCACAATCCGCCGCTTTCCACGACCTTCAGCGACGTCTACAGACACCGCCGATCCTTGGTCACTTTGACACAGAGACCGACACAGAAGTGCATACTGATGCTAGCAACGTTGGTCTCGGAGCGACACTCGTGCAATTTCAAGTAGGTGTTGAATGCGTTATTGCCTATGCCAGCCGCACGTTGTCTGCTGCTGAAAAAAACTACTCATCAACTGAAAAAGAATGTCTGGCGGTCGTGTGGGCTATCCAGAAGTTCCGGCCATACTTGTACGGACGCCCCTTCCGAGTCGTCAGTGACCACAGCTCTCTCTTTTGGCTGGCGAATCTCAAGGATCCTTCGGGACGTCTCGCAAGATGGAGCCTTCGACTGCAGGAATTTGATGTCACAATTGTCTACAAGTCTGGTCTGAAACACACCGACACCGATTGTCTCTCCCGTGGCCCCGCCTAACCCTCACCAAAAGATACTGACCTGGACTGTGGTTTTCTTTGTAGTCTTCCATGCCTAAACCTAGCTCAACAGCAACGCCAAGATTCAAAGCTGAAACCCCTGATTGAATACCTTGAATGACGCCGCCAACAACCCCCGCGGCAGTTCGCGCGTCCTCTTTCTGTCTACGCAGCGACATCCTCTACAAGCGGAACTTTCATCCCAGGGAAACCGTTTTCGTGCTCGTTGTTCCCGCTTCTCTCCGCGACGACATTTTACATGCATGCCACGACGAACCAACGCCCGGGCATCTTGGTTTCACGCGTACTCTGGCAAGGATCAAGCAGAAGTACTATACTGGCGGAAACATACAAAAAGCGTGAAGCAGTACGTCCGAAGTTGTCGTGATTGCCAACGTCGCAAAGTTCTAGCAATGAAACCAACCGGTCTGCTTCAGCATGTACAACCTCCTCGCTCACCTTTCGAACAGGTTGGGATGGATTTACTCAATCCGTTTCCCAATCTTCAGCTGATAACCGCTGTATTGTTGTCACCACCGATTACTAGACTAGATACTGCAAAACCCAAGCCATTCAGCGTGCTAGTGCTTCAGATGTGGCCAACTTCTTTGTCAAAAATATCGTCCTGCGACATGGTGCTCCTGCTGTCGTCATCACAGATCGTGGTACGGCCTTCACCGCGCAGTTGGTCCGAGATATTCTGCAGCTGAGTGGTACAACGCACCGTACGGTAACTGCGTATCACCCACAGACCAATGGGTTAACCGGCCGCCTGAACAAAACGATTGCAGATATGATTTTCATGTATGTCGCCACGGGTCATAAAAAATGGGAAGAAATGCTCCCGTATGTGACGTTTGCGTATTACACTGCACTTCAAGAAACCACCGGGTTCCCTCCTTTTCGTCTGGTCTACGGACGCGACGTCACCACTATGCTCGACGTGATGCTCCTACCAACTTCGTCTGATACGATCCGCCCCAGATACAGACGCTTTTGTTCAGCGTGCCGAAGAAGCACGTCAGCTTGCACGGCAATGAATTCTATCTCGGCAGAGTCAAGATGCCCATCGATACAACATACGCCACCGAGACGTAACATACAAGCCGGGAGATCTCGTCTGGGTTTGGACTCCTATACGTTCACGAGGCCGCTCAGAAAAATGATTGCGCTGTCACTTGGGACCCTACATAGTTTTGCATCGCCTAAGTCAAGTCAACTACGAAGTTGTCCCAGCAGAAACATCGCACCAATCTCGTAGACTACGCTCCTCTGACATTGTTCACGTCACCAGGATGAAGCCCTACCACTCGCGCTGACTCCAATTCACAAACTTTGTGGTGCGGTCCCTGTCCTCACGCCCGTTGTCTTTCTCATTTTTTATATTCTCCCTGTGCTATTTAACCTGTCACCATCTTTTGTGGCTTAACTTTCACTGTTCTTTAGTGTAGTGGCATGCAGACGATCTCTCTCTCTCTTTTTGGGGGGAGGGAGGGGTAATGCCACGTGTTAGTAACGCTGGATGACGAGGACGAAGAAGTTGGTTGGTTGGCTGCTGCGGCAAAAACGGTAAACAGCGTTTGCTGGGAGCTGACTGCTTGCCTTTTCCTCTCGCGACAATATATTCAGACAAGTTTGTGTGAACGCATACGACGCGGTTTCGATTCCGCTTAGCGGAGCAAAAATCTTAAATGACTTCTTTTCTTTTGCCCTCGAAGAACAGTTTCCCTTACCTAGAGACCAAAGTTGGTCCGACGGACTATGGACTAACCATTGCCTAAAGTTGTCGGGAAAACGGTTACCCCGGAAAGTGTGTGAGCTGACGTGATTTATTTATTTATATATTTTCGCATACTGCAGCACCAGATGGGGCTATAGCAGGAGTGGATAATACAATACAATACAAAAAAGAAATGCAACAAGCAACAAAGAAATATAGCAACGAAAGTTAAGCGCAATGTTGAGGGAGCACAGACAAGAATTCAATTAATGGGATATAGACCGGTTGGTACCTGGTAGTGAATTGCAAGTTTCAATTTTTTGGGGAAAAAAGCTATACTGAAAAGTATTAGTCCGCGCCAAAAGGGTGTAACGTTGAGCGCGTGATGTCTCCTACGAGAAGATAATTTAGCAAAGTTGATATATTCATTACCGGATAGGCGACAGGACGAATGAGTAATGCCGTAAAATTTTTTAAAAGAATTAACCTATCGCTCTTCGGCGAGACATATTAGGTCGAATGAGGACATGGCTGACGACGGTGAGAACTGGAGGTCATAACGACGGTAGATAAATCCAACGGCTTTCCTTTGGACGGCCTCAACTCTGTCTAATTGGTACTGCTTGTAGGGATTCCAAACAAGACTATACCATACTCAAGTATAGACCGGATAATGGTTTTATATAACATTAATTTAGTGTCACGCGGAGAATTAGACAGCGTACGACGTAAATAGCCGAGTTTTTTTAGAGTTTTCGTTGTAATGGAATCAATGTGCATTGACCAGGGCAGGTTAGTGGTGAAAGCGAGACCAAGATATTTATATTCGGAAACGCGTTGAATGAAATTATCATTAAATTCGTATAGCTGAAGAAGAACAGGCAAGCTTTAGTAGAGAAGGACATAACGACAGTCTTACAGAAGTTAATATTCATTTTCCATGTTTCACACAATTTGAAAATCTGACGAATGATTCATTAAGGCGAAGATGATCAAGGTGAGATGAAATGAAGTTATATAACACGCAGTCGTCGGCATACATTCGGATCTTGTATATGCCCGCCCATTGCTGTTCATGTGTACCTGGGGCACTGCGTGCTCCCTCAAGCTGCCTTCAGCAGCTTTTTGCCCAGTGTCCCCTCTTCCCTGTACTAGTTTGTTTTTCGTGAAAGAGAAATAAACTTTCTATTCCATAGTAAGAAAAGAAGTGGACCGAAGACCGTTCCTTGAGGGACGCCTGATGACCCATCAAGCACCGAGTAATTGATGGAGTTAAAGCTTACGAATTGAGAGCGGTGAGACAAAAAACTCTCTATCCAGTTCAGTAATTGAGGGTTGGTAAGAATAGCATTTGTTATGCACATTAAAGCCATTTGCCATTCACATTCGCATTAATAATGCCAATCACATTAAAACCCTCGCGTACTTAGATTTGGGTGCACCGGTTCAAGCAATATATCTGTTATAACAATGAGAAGCTGCTGCACCGTCAACTTTTGCCTGATTTCTATGGTGAAATAACCCGCTTACTACAATGGCCCCATGCCGCATTATCGGTTATGACGATGAAGTCTGGCCACGTGGTGTCCGTGCCGAAAAGGAATGGAATGCGATCTCCTTGAAAAGAGACAAAAAAAAAGAGAAAGAAATTCGAGTCATTGCACGCCCTCGCGCGCGTCCTTCCTTCCTTCTCCGCATCGCCCGCCTCACTCGCCTATATCTCCCGTCGCCATTGCGCCACTCCGAAACACGAAAGGTCTGCGCCATGCGCCAACTACGCTGATAGCATTGTGCTGCTACAGTGTACTAGAAGAACACTGTAGTGCTGTCGAAGCGTTGCAAATGTGCGATGCAATAGAGCGGATAAAATGGCGTGCGTCCAGCGAAACGAAGCGACGCAGTTCGCATCGCTACAGTCGTAATTGAAAATCGTACGTGAATGACACCAACGCAAGCTTCGTGCCATTTGTGCCTTTAAAGCCTTTATTCTTCCGTTTACCGCAGCGCATAGCACCGCGTTCGCCACGTGCCTTCATGAATGCGTAGTCGACACCATGATCGCGTCGATAGCGGCCGCGGTTCCGTCCGCAGCAGTTGCGGCAAACGGTAGTTTCGTTTTGACTCAGTGCGTGCGTCGGCCGCGCGCCTTCAGAACCGCAAGGTCACCGTCCATGATCGCGTCGACAGCGGCGGTGATTGCGGCAACCAATAGTTTCGTTTTTACTCAGTGCAAAGCTGTCGAGGATGAAGAGCACCATCTACATCGCGATGGGTGGCGACCTGGCGAAAAAATAATCGGGATGTGCGCGCGGTAGCGAAAAGCGTGTCTCAGATGAAGACGCGCGCCGCGGCCGCGCTGTCAAGGAAGTCACGAGGCCTTCACCGCGTCGAGCGCTAATCATTCACGAGATGACGAGAATTGCAGTTTCCGCACTGCTTTTGTGCAAAACAGAAACAGGATTTTGCTGATTCATTCATTAAATAAAAGCGTGTTGACGTAGCGATCATTTGTTTATTGCTTTCCTAATACCTTCGATAATTCGACATTATGTTAATTCGGATATTTTTTCGGTCCCGTGAAATCCGAATTACCGAGGTTTTACTAAAGTAGTGGCGTTCTTTAACGCCGACAGCCACGACTTGTTACACGCGATCAGACCGCGCAGGAAGCCGAGTTAAACAGTTAAATGAGTCAGCACAATCATCAGCCGGATGGAGGAAGGTGGTGGGGAGGGACACTCGCCTTCCCGCCGTTATAGTTTTCTCACAACAGTTCTGTCATATTTTTTTTCATGGAACCCGGTTATAACAGTTATCGGTTATAGCAATGAAATTCCTGTGGCACTTGAATGTTATTATAAGTGGGCTCGACTGCATTACGTACATACTTGCGTTTAAGTAAAGATCGACAGCGAGGGCGCTGTCTGGTAGTGACGTATGTTTCGCAGTTAATGCAAATACAGGGACCAATTTTACCGAAATACAGAAGTCTAAGAGACCGGCAGTGTTAAGAAATTAAACAAAATCTAAACAATGTGCAACCGTGGATTCCGGCCGCTTCCATTAGCGCTATCACTTTTCGTACAGAACAGGGCGTTTTGTGTCCTCGTATTGCTAGGACATGGTTATCCTTATGATGAGCACATCTGTCGAAGCCCTAAATCTGCATGCTGAAAGAAAATGTAACTTTAACCTTTAATTCCCAAGTTGCGTAGCCAAAAGTGTGAAATGTTAATTTTTTTACTGCGTAAAATATTACTGATTAAACAATGATTGGAAAACGCAATATTGTACGTATGATTTCTCTTTTATATTCATCCGAAATATGAATGAAGAACATTTGCTCGGAAAGAGAGGCTTTCTCTCAGCACACGGCACACGTGTAAGTAAGGAACGTATAGTTATATATTTGAGCATAGGATAACAGAAATAGTCGGAAAGCATTGAAGAACATGTTCAAGTGTGGAAACTCAAATGCTGGCCTTAACTGAGCTGATCGAGTGGGGTTCCTAACGAACGACTGCCATATTTATGACTTCAGTGATGATTTGAAGCTCAGTCGGCATGCTAGCTTAGAACCGACAGATACCGAATCAAACAGAATGCATAAAAAGAAAAATGCATAATGCATCCGCCTCCATTACGCCCTGTGAAAGCGCATGTACAGCGAAACTGGTGCGGACGTCAGACGGCGTTACAGACGCACCGCGACCACAAGCGACGTAGGTCACGCGCCCACGCACGTGTGTGGAAGTGCAGCATGCATCTTCATTCTTCTAGGTCGTCCGCCAAGCGCAGGTGCCTTATTGAACTAAATTAACGTTCAAAAGTAATTACGTTAGAAAATGCGTAAAATACGACTCACACACTTCCTGCAGGCATGATATAGTGTCGGATTGTAATTAGGATAAAGGAGAAAACACAGTTCTGCTACGCGGAAACTCAAACACAAAACCTACCAGCTGCCGTTTATTTTTTGCGCCCTGCGCCTGGCGCCACGGCGTTACTGAACTAATTGAATTTCTCGAAGTAAAATATGTTAGAAAATTCGTAAAGTACGACTTATACACAGCCTACAGAGATTCGATTATACAAGAGAACACGATTCTTTTTACGCAGTAACTCAAAACGCGAGCCCATTTTCCAGCTCAGCCGCTTTTGGGGTGAGCGCGCCGCGACAAGTGCCGACCAACTGGAGGCTAACAGCTTCGCTGTAATAACATTAAGAGCGATTCTTCGTTGGCAACAAATCTGAGCGGTGACAAGCGGCGTGTGCGCGGAGGCAGCACTATGGAAACCGTGTGGTTCGAATGAAGCACGCTGAGAAGAACGCTTACCTGCAGTGTACATCACAGTACTATTATTTGGCTAAGCATGTGCTTTGGAACTGTTTAACCATGTTTAAGGAGATACTGGTATGCGAAAAAAAAGCAATGAAAGGAACGGCAAATTCTTGACCACTTTTACTTATTAATCTTGCAATATTTTAAGCAATTCCCAGGCTTTGCAAAGTGGGCTTCGAAGAATGAGATTGACAGCGGAATAGTAATGAATACCCCCTTAGCATACAAATTTGCAAAGACTAATCACTTCCACGAAGAAACAGTACTGGTGGTTCGGGGGCAAATGTATAAATGACTACCCCACATTTACCAACACATTAATAAAAAAATCCACAAGTAGTCATTACAACAGAAAGCAAAAAAGAACATCCAAAATCAAAACCGAATAAACTGCATCTGTTCCTTCTTGTCGAAGCTAATTTCAAATGACTGCATTGAAGTCCCTTGATAGTATTAGTAAGTCTGTTCCGACCTTTAGACTGCTCGTACAAGAGAGGAATACTTGATGTCTGCCCCTAAAGTAATGTTCGGCAGCCCCTTTGTACACTGCTGACTGCTCCTGAGATAACCGCCTCTTTGTGTGTCGCTGGTGAGAGGAGACTTACACTGGGGATAAATAGAGCTTGTATGTTGCACGATGCTTACTCTGCACGATCTAAATTCGATGTTTCCACATGGAACCTCCACTTTCTTCACGGTTTTAATGACCGTTCTGTCCAGTCTAACTGGAAGATGTTTGCAGCCGAAGTCGAACGCCCTAACAGTAAAATACATTCCTGTCCGCACAATAACTTCTAATTCCCAGGCCCCACGGTAGAATAGCCATATCCGACGTTTATCAAAAAGGAAAAAAAAACGCCTTTATCGACTAGCTAATCAGTCACCGAGTGAATCACGCTGGGCAAAACATAAAACTGCTTCTGAAGAATACGTAAATGCATTGAAGGTCGCCAAGGTTAACTTCCAAATTAATGTCCTTCCATCATTGCTAAGCACCAATGTGTCCAAATCGTGGCGCCTAATTAACCATTCTGCCGACAGTAGCATCACATTGAATCATATTTCTAGTGAACCTGTTCCTGCTCAATCTTGTGCTTCGGTATTAAACACAGAGTTCAACAAAAACTCGCCAGAGGGGGGAGGCGTTCTACCTTGGCGGAGCCTGGGTACGAAAAAGCCGAGCGCGGCCGCGTAGGCCGTATCTTGAAAGCGATCTGTGGTGGGTACAGTGTCTTGGTGCGCGGAGAGCTAGCGCCTTCGTGTGCGCTGTGTTTTCACCACTTAGTTTTCTTTGAAGCGAGAAGCAACACGAAGGGCAATACGATCGCTGCTACCACCACGTTTCCTCACGCCAGCGTTTTGACAGCGATAGTCCACAGTCATCTAGTAAGATAAGTCACGTTTGCTTGTGCGCGCGTGACACAGTGCTTGTTAATTTAGTTAGTAAACGAATGCTTGTACGACCGATAAAACGACTATCCTTAGTTCGTGCTGATATCTACTAATTTGGTATCCCAATTGATGTTTTACCAGTTTTACCTTTCGGGCGAAACTGCGGAATTTTTTTTTTTTTTTTTACAGTTGTTACTACAACTAAGTTTACATTTATTTTCGTGTATGCTATGTAAAGAAGGTCACAGTACAGTCTCCGCCTCCAGGACCTTCTCTCGTATATTGCATTTTGCAATAACTTTATGCGTAGGAATAAAATTTTGATTGTGAATTCTGAATAGACTTTTACTGAAGGCAGAAAAGCCTTCCAATAATTTTTTATTTAATTCTGAGGTGTTGCGGGCCAGAACCATGGTGTGATTATGAAACACGTCCTTCAGCCATCAGCTCCGGAGTAATTTTGATCACATGGGGCCTCTTTAACGCGTACCTGTATCAAAGTACAGAAGCGTTTTCTCATTTCTCTCCCACTGAAATGCAGCCGCCGTGACCTCAATCGAAACTGCCACCTTAAGCTCAGCAGTGCATTACCATAGCCACTGGGCTATCGCGGTGGGTGTGGCCAAATTTGGAAGCTTTCGCAGAAATCATGATCAATAACGGACGGGGGATTTGTTGCTTTTACAGACGAGGGGACCTAGATCGGCCTTCTTTTATTCGTTAGCGATCGTGGCCCACAACGGCGTCTTTCGTAGCCCGTGTGTGGCCTATGAGACATCAAACCAAATGAAGTCAGTCTGCCAATATATATGTATCTATCAATCACCCAATTGCGCCTCACAGCTCTACATTGACAGGCGTACTTGTTTTTTTTTTTTCGGGTGACCGCTTTTCCCTGACTAACAAATCTTAAACGTTATCGCTCAGCGCAGGACGCCCATGCGCGTATCTTAAGTTTCTCGAATGTTATTGATGGTTCTATCCCTTCTCTGTTCACGCCGAACTTTGTGTAATCGCATTGTAGGCGCGACACGAATTGTTTAGTACTTTACGGAAGGCACGGGGGCGCCAGAGATCACGCAGGAGCGTTCGACGAGTCATGTATAAAAGCCGACGTGCTGAACCCGCAGACCAGATTTCGACGATCAACGACTGTGCTCGCCGCTGTCGTTCTGCTTTGAGCCTAGACTGTCTTTTTTCCGGGCACAGGTTCGCCCAACAAAGAGTTAGTTTCGCAATACACAGTTTTACAGCGAAATCTGTATATGGCTAGGCGAAACGAAAAACCGTTCGTTCCATGTTTCGCTAAACGTCCCCATTGACTGCGCCGTCAGTTACGTCGTTCTCTACGTCGCATCCAAGCGCGCGCGCCATTGGCAGCGCCGTCAGTGACGCCTTCTCTGCGTTGTACCTGCTCTGCCCGCAACGCCGTCTCCTTAGCTTGCGTTGTCGCATGCGTTCGATATCTTGAGAGAGAGAGAGAGTAAACATTTTATTGCAAAAATAAAAGGTAGTAAGAGTGTGGGAGGGACCCCTAGTCCGGGGTCCCTAGAACGATCTCAGCGACAGCACGGGCCCGTTGAACTAGGGCCCGGCGGACCTCGGGAGGCCCGTCGCGGAGGGCATCCTCCCACAGCTCTTTGATGCGGAAGGGGTGCAAGAGGACTGCCAGGGGAGGGAATAATTTTGCGGTGCACTCCACGGTGACATGGAACGCCGTGGGGGAGCTTCTACAGCCCGGGCAAGAGTCTGCGTAGCGGTCAGGGTAAAATTTATGTAGGGAGAGGAGATTGGGAAACGTGTTTGTTTGGAGTTGGCGGAGCGCCACCTCTTCCTCTCGCGAGAATGACAGTGGCGGCGGACCCATGGTGTGTCTAGCTCGTGTATAGTATTTTAATACGTCTCTGTATGTGAGTGGGGAGCCCGCCTGATCTGGACTCCGATCCTCGTCATGCCGGGCAGCTCGGAGGGTAATTTCTCGAGCGACCGCGTGTGCGCGGTCATTACCCGGCAGTGAGGCATGGCCAGGAGTCCAGAGCAAGTGGATGCGCTGTGGGGCAGATGTGTCTGTGTTTGGGGACTGGTGTAGGATGTGGAGAGCTGCCTTGGAGAAGCCGCGTCCCGTCAAAAAGGCGCAGCATGCCTGCTGGGAATCGGTTAGGATATACACCTCCCCAGGAATCTGGAGAGCGTGTCGCACAGCAAGCGCTACTCCAAGGACTTCTCCGTGTCCAGGTGTAGAATTCCGCAAGGAGGCGGCCGTAATAAACGTTTCAGCGCCATCCAGCACTACCACGGAATACCCGTTGTGGCACCGAGCAGCATCCGTGTATAGGGTATTTGTCTCAGGGATGTCACCGAGCATGCGCACCAGGTACCGTACACGGGCGCGCCGGCGTCCCGCGTCATGCTCAGGATGCATGTTTCGTGGTAGTGGGTGCACCTTTAAGGCTGTACGGACCCAAGTCGGAATAGTGATGGTGATGTCTTCATCATAATTGTGCAAAACTGGATGTCCCAATCTCGAGAGCAAGTGCCGCCCAGTGGGTGTGAGCAAAAGACGTTGTCTTTGACTGGCCCACTGAGCTTCCAATAACTCACTGAGAGTGTTATGCGTCCCTAGGGCGAGCAGACGTTTCGTGGCGGTGTAGTGTGGGAGGCCGTGGGCGAGCTTGGTCGCCTTTCGCAGCATTGTGTCGACCCGTGTCAGCTCCGACTGCGTAAGTCTGTGGAAGGGAAGGTGGTAAGTAATGCGACTGATCACACAGGCCTCCACCAGGCGCAGTAGGTCCCGTTCCCGTAGACCTGAGCGCCTGTTGGAGACCCGCCGAATCATAGCCAAAGTCTGTTCGGTCTGCCGGGACAAGAAAGATATAGTGTAGTTCGCCTTCCCATTCGCCTGAACGTGTAGTCCAAGAATGCGAGCACGGTCTACCTGGGGGACAGGAACGCCATCCA
This sequence comes from Dermacentor silvarum, assembly GCF_013339745.2. Classification (NCBI taxonomy): domain Eukaryota; kingdom Metazoa; phylum Arthropoda; class Arachnida; order Ixodida; family Ixodidae; genus Dermacentor; species Dermacentor silvarum. The sequence goes on along the minus strand of NC_051156.1, from coordinate 114,001,769 downwards.
CGTGCACCGTGATTTCGGGTGGAGGGGTAATCGATATCTTGAGTTAGCTCAGCGTCGTGGTTAGCAGCATCAGCCCGCCATTGGCGCTTGCGTTCCACTTCGTGATTTCAACGTGGACGTTACGTCGCAGCCAAAGCCAAAGCGCTGTTCAAGAAACTCCCGCCGAAAGCGGGCCTTGGCCTGGCGAACGCGTTCCCGCCATTGCCACGTTGACGCTGCTCTGCCGGCAACGCTCGAGTTAGCTCGGCGTCGTGGTTAGCAGCATCCGCCCGCCATTGGTGCTTGCGTTCCACTAGAAACACCGACATGTAACTAATAATTGAGAAACGCTTCAATACAGCATCGGGATTGACCCACTGCTAAACCCCGGGGCCCCATGTTTCAGCTTCGCTGGTTAACCATCTGTACGAAGTGCTTGGGCGGTGTTTTTTTTTGCTAATGTGTCCTTCAGTCACTACAACGTGACATTCCGTCCCGAATCCATTCAGGACGGCTTCAGGTGTGGCGTTTCTTCTCCAATGGTACCTTCTCCCTACAACACACTACGAGTCGACTGAAGTTTGAAGTTCGAAGCAACGTGCGCTTTCCTCCCTAAAAGAACTTGGGAATCACCCAGCACGAGACGCTGCGAGCGCGCGACCAGATCGGTCGTGCAGCACACCGGCTCCGTCGATTTTCGATCGGAACCCCGGACTACCTCTTCGGACCCCCACGGAAATCTCACCACCGTCACCGGAATGTTATCCGGTTCATCTGGATACCTTATTCCGGCAAGTGGCCCACTTCTACGTCTTTTACGGGCGATCTACGTCTCGACGCCGGAGGCGACGCCGCTAGACCTAACGGCCATGGCACCTCCCGGCAAAACGGGCGGCCGGCCCCGCACTGCGACCGCAATCGTGGCGGACACTCAAGTTGGATATGACCCTCACAGCATGATGTGGACCACCGTACCGTCCTCGGACAGCGGACCGGAGCTGCCCCAACCCTTCAAGAGCGCCGCGCTCGCTGCCGCGGTCGCTCGCCGAGAGCAAGCGAGCAACGCAGGAACGGCGGCTTACGCCAATGCGGCGTCCCCGGACGCAGCAGCTGACGCCGAAGCTCGTACCTGCTCCCCAACTCTCGCGCCGCCTGCGCCGCGCTCCGCGGGCCCGCACCGGGGGAAGAAGTGGCCTTTGTGGCAACCTCAACCCCTACCGAAGCCGAAAGCAACAGACTTCGTCGTTGTACTCAAACCCCGGACACAGTTATCCCTCGCCATCGTTTTTCCTGAGAACGGGGCTGGTCGCGCGCTCATCGCCCACCTTGGAGCGACCGCGACTCAGCTGCTCACAGTTGTGATGGTGCGGGAACAAAATGTAATTTTGACTTACACTTCGAACCCGCAAATAGCGGACAAACTTATCGGTGAATTTGCGGTTCCCTCACCCGTCGGACCAGTGCCCCTGTTCGGGTACCTGCGTGCGGACACTCAAGACTCCTGTTACGGAGTAGTGACGGTGCGCAGCTCCGACACCGAAGCCACTCTTCGTGAAAGCCTCTACTGGCCTGAAGGCGAAATCTTACACGTCCGGCGATTGGGCACCTCCAATAAGGTGCGTCTCACCTTTTCCGGCAAGGTGAAGCCCAGGTACGTCTCTTACGACGCCCTGCTGATTCCGGTGCAGCCGTACAAGAAAACTGTACCAGCATGCGGTCGGTGCGGTTACGTTGAGCATCGGCCCGACAGCTGCCCCGGCCCCAAACCAGACCTCTGCGGCATCTGCGGGAAAGCGGTGCCGCTCACGGATGGCGCCCGCGCCCCTCACGAGTGTACGCCCAGGTGCGCTCTATGTGCCGGACCCCACGTCACCGCGGACTGGTGCTGTAAGGAGCGCTACAGGACGCCGCCACCCAAATCACCCACTCCTCCACCGGAGGGTCAAGCCGGCCCCAAGAAGCGAAAACGTCGACGCCCACGGAAACTGAGGAAAACGGGCCCTCGTGCTTCGCCGCAGAGGGCTCAGCCCCCTGCCACCAACCCTACCCCACCCCCGCACCCTGACGCGGGGGCTATCGGGCCTTCCCTGCGAGGCCAAACTCCGGATAGTCCGCCAACCAGGAAGTCCACTACGAGGCAGGTTTCGCCCGCCTCACCCAAACCGCACCCGCCGTCACCTGAAGCCAAATCTACTGCCAAGGGGGATCTTTCGTGGGCCACCCGCGTCCGGCAAGGACCCCAGGTGAGTGGCTCGGGCGGGGCAGCCTCTCCGCCCCCACCATCCATGATCCCTAACCCCAAGCCGCCGACCCCTTCCACTACCACCCGGGAACAAATTGCAATCCGTCAGTTACAGGCCCAGGTTGCCTCGTTAAAGCAGGCGGTGGAGGCGCTCGCTAACCGCTTGCCCTCAGCTAACCCGACACCGTCCGGGCAGGCGCCTGAGGCGATGGATAGTGCCCCCTCTGAACACAGGGACACCACAGCACTCCTCGCCCCGATTGAGGCGCGTGTTAGCAGCTTAGAGGCCCATGTGGCATCCATAGTGACCACGATTGAGGACCGATTGGCCGCCGCCCTCCAAACCATTGTCGACCGCATCCCGGGCATGATAGTTGCCCAGTTGCCCAAACACGCTTTCAGCACCAGCCGCCCCAAACTTAAACGGATATCTAAGTCACAAGCACCCCCACGATGGCGGGCAACGGCTCTAGATTTCTAGCTCCCACGATGGCGGGCAACGGCTCTAGATCGCGCCGCGGCCGCGCAAATTGGGATCCATTTACAATCCTACAATGGAGCTGCAGGGGATTTAAAGCACACACTAAGCGGGCTGCTCTCCGGCTACACTTGGAAAGCTATTCACATGTGCCCGCAGTAGTGGCTCTTCAGGAGCCGGGTGAGCACGTCGCCCTCACAAATTATACAGTGTACCAAAGGGATGCGCAAACCGCACTATGCGTGCATCGAAATTACACCGCCAATTCGGTGGATCTCGACTGCGATCCGCTTTACTCGTGTGTTATGGTGACTCTCCTCCCGCTTAGGAAGCAGGACCCGTCCATACACATCCTCAACATCTACAGTTTACCTAAACAGCCTAACGTTACTTACGCCGACGTTTTTAGCAAAGCCCTAACAGTGGCAAGGAGGGAGCCGCTCGTCATAGTAGGTGATTTTAATGTTCCTAGTCCCCACTGGGATTACCGTAAGGAAGAACGACGTGGTAGGAAACTGGCGGAACTTATTTCCACCATGGGTCTCACCATCCAAACGGACCCTGCACACCCGACCCGCATTGGTAACTCCGTGACTCGAGACACATGTCCCGATCTCACACTCACCAAGAACATCAGACATGCAGAGTGGCTCAATACTGAGGAAACCCTCGGCAGTGACCAGTGCATTCTTCTCATCACAATCCGAACGCACCCCCTTACCCGTCCCCACCACCAAGCGAAACTTCCGGACTGGACCAAATTCCGTTCGGATTACACGAATACGACTTCCATAGATCACCAGGGCTACGCCACTTGGTCTCAACACCTCGTGACGTCACTTCATCAAACCGAGCAGACGGTTCAGCTCTCAGAGGCCACGCCGGCGGTGGATAACCTTCTCCTGCATCTCTGGGAGGCTCGCCATAGCCTAGTCCGTCGATGGCGCCGACAAAAGCATAATCGTCAGCTCAAAATCCGCATCGCAGCCCTCACCCAGGAAGCGGACGAGTACGCGGCCCAGCTCACCGACTCTAATTGGGTAGAACGCTGTAACACTGCCGCCAGCAGATGTCAAACCGCAACACGTGGCGTCTCTTCAGGGCCCTCATCGACCCTAGCCAAACGCGCACAGAAACGCAAAAACATCTTCAGCGCGCGTTTCACGCCTATGCGGGTGACGCGGACAAACTAGCACGGGCTCTTAGAGATAGATATCTCTGCAGCCAACAGGACCCCCTCGGACTGGCGTACTCCTATGCAGGCTCGGAGAACGCATACTTGGATCGTTGTTTTCAACTCCACGATCTGAAGGCGGCCCTGTCCAAAATGAAGCGAGGAACGGCGCCGGGTCGGGATCGAGTGACTGTTAAGCTTCTATAGCCAACCTCCCAGACCCGGCATACCTTCACCTCCTCGACTACTTCAATCAAATCTGGGAGGGGCGCGAGCCACTACCGATTGATTGGAAAACGGCCTTAGTCACTTTCATTCCCAAACCGGGCAAGCTTATAAACATCGGAAATCTCCGACCCATTTCCTTAACCTCGTGTGTGGGGAAGCTTATGGAAACAATGATTAGAGATAGGCTCTCCGATTACCTCGAGGCCCGCCACACCTTTGCCGACACTATGTACGGCTTTCGTACACATCGCTCTGCTCAGGACATCCTCCTGCAACTCCATTGTGACGTTATAGAACCGATCGAACATCCCAGTGACGACAAGGTAGTCCTCGCCTTAGATCTCAAGGGAGCCTTCGATAACGTCACTCACGACATCATTCTCTCCCACCTGTCCCAAACGGACTGTGGTCATAATGCTGTCAGGTACATCCGTCAGTTCCTGATGGAACGGCAGGCGTACCTACGCTTTCAAGACAAGGAGCATGGCCCGTGCCCTCTCGGTACACGAGGAACACCACAAGGAGCAGTCTTCTCTCCTTTCCTGTTCAATCTCGCCATGGCTCACCTCCCCCCATTGCTAAAGGATGTCCCAGTAGTGCAGCACGCTCTGTACGCCGACGACATCACGCTGTGGGTAACCCAGGGTTCCCTTGGTAGTATTGAGGCCTGCCTGCAACAAGCAGCATCGGTCGTGGATGACTACGCCCGACGTTGCGGTCTCGAATGCTCGCCTACTAAATCAAAGTACGTGCATCTTCGCCCCAAACCAAAAGACACAACTCAAATTGTACTCTCACTGCATACCGGGCCTATCCTGGAACGCGACGAAATCCGCATCCTGGGGCTCTTCATACACAAGAGTCGAAAAGTCGATACAACCCTGCGCAAGTTACGTACGGTCGGGGATCAGGTGGGCCGCATGGTTCGCCGGGTCTCGAACAAGCGGGGGGGGGGGGGGGGGTCTTAAGAGTCAAGATGCTCTGCGCCTCGCCAACGCTTTCGTGACCAGTCGAATCCTCTATTCGACACCCTACCTGCGTTTGCGCAAGTGCGATGAGAACATGCTAGAATGTATTCTCCGCAAAATTTACAAACGCGCCCTAGATCTCCCGATCTGGACGTCTAACCAGCGTCTTGCAGACTTGGGCATGATCAAAACGTATGGGGAGCTCAAAGAGGCCCATCTCAACAACCATTACCTGCGACTTACTAAGTCACACGCTGGGAGAAACCTCTTACACCGTCTCCATATCTCTTACACCTATCAGACAGAAGAGCGAACCACAATCCCTGAGGACTGGCGTGGTGCTTTGACCATCCAGCCTCTGCCCTGCAACATAGCTAGGGGGACTTACGAAGGCAGGCGAACTGCGCGGGTTACCGCCTTGCAGGGACGCTATGGGTCCCGCCCTGCATGGAGTCTTCTACACGAACGCGTCCGGCCCTCACCACGGCGGGTGGTACACGGCAGCCGTAGTCCATCAAAACGTACCCATTCAAGGGCTCACCTTTCGAGCTCCGGACATTAATCACGCGGAGGAAGTCGCCATAGCCCTCGCCACTGCGGACCCCACATCTCGGATTATCATCACCGATTCGCGGAGTGCGTGTCAAAATCTTACTAAAGGTCGCATCACTGTTCGCGCCGCTCGTATCCTCAAGCGCTGTGAATATTTAGACCGCCCAAATCCACGTGTCGTCATCTGGACTCCGGCCCACGCAGGGCTAGGTGGTAACGAGGCTGCCGATGCCTCAGCCCGAGCGCTTAATTCCCGGGACCCGCCTCGCCCTCTATCGCCTGACGTTCCAGAACCTAATCCGGTAACTTCCTTTCGAGACATCACGGATATGTACAAAACGAATAGGCTACGATTTCCGCCACCGGCACCGGGCCTGACTAAGACGGAGGAGCGCTGGCTCTTACGTCAGTACACCAACACAATATTGTGCCCTGCGATACTTAAAGGGACACTAAAGGCAAATACTAAGTCGACGTGGACTGTTTAAATACCTTTCCAGAAACCTCAAATCCCTTGTCTCGTGCAAAGAAAATACTTAGTTTACGAGAAAATTGGATCTGAACGGTCCAAATACCTTTATTGCAATTCAAATCACCCGCCACGCCAACCGAGGAGTGGTGACGTTGCATACGCCATTTTCTGCCGTTGGTGAGTGTAACGGCGCCCGACAGATGGCGGTACGCTGCGCCGCTGCAGCTGATTTTGGTAAAGTGGCGTAGACCGTTCGGGCATTCCGCGACGTCGCATGGAAGTGGAATTCTCTGCTACTTGCAGTTAGTGCGAGGTTCGCGAGCCAGAAAAACAAGCGCAACACTACACGACAACAGAAAAACTAAAACGCGAAAGTGCGGGCGGCGCAGAGTCGAGCGAACACGAAACCTTTTGACCGCCCGCGTCGTTGTCCACGGTGTAATGTCAGTTACTTCTTTTTTGTAAAACTGTAATAGAACTGGTGAAGTAGTATTTTCTTTCTTCTTAGAATACAGTACAATGATGTTTTTATAACGAGTGGTTCAGTACTAGTGACAGAATTTAAACGAGGAGTGCCTTCGTCATCGGGCGAGTACTTGAATGTCCCGGGGGAGTCGCTAATCGTGTCCTGCATTTACCTTAATTTCTCTATTACTAAGGCTCTGCTCGCGATAATATTGACGCTTTAGAGATACTCGTGCACTAATGCATCTCTTTAGCTTAACTTAGTATTTGCCTTTAGTGTCCCTTTAAGCATTTCAACCCGGCCTTCTCCGGGGAATGCCCGCACTGTGATCATCCGTTCGCGGATCCTTTCCACATGGTGTAAGCATGTACCCCCCCCCCCCCCCCCCCTCCCTACCCGAGAGAGCTGGGAGGCTGCCCTGCTCGGCTGCTCGACCTTGGAGGGCCAGAGAGCCCTCGTGGCCAGGGCACGCGCCGCTGCGGAAGCCACAGGGGTCTTGGACTAGGGACTCCTCCTAGAGTTTGTAAAGGGTCGGCCCTTAAGGCCGTCCGTATCTCTCACTTGTAAATACAGCAAATAAATGTTTTTCACCACCACCACCACCCAGCACTTTCACTGATGTTCGAATCAACCTATGAGACGAATTATGCGATATACAATTAGAGAAGGTTGACTTCACTTCAAACTCTGCGTCACTTAACTGCATTTCAATAAGCGCACAAAGTTTAAAGCTTACGTACCCGCGTGCCAGCTGCTAAAAACCCTGACAAATTGAGGTAACCCCGTGGATATTCCTACTCGATAGAGCGCAGTTTAGTCAAACGCAGATACATTGATAATCTGTTTCTTGTGTCGCCGCTATACGACGAAAGAGAAACACCAAAGAGAAACAGATGAGCGAAAGGTATTCCGAGAGGGCGGGAAAGCCAGCTCGGCGCCTCCGAGGCGACGACTGCACTAGTCACATGCCCTCCGTCAGCGCGTGAGTGATATGTGATATTCGCATGACAGGAAGCAGCCGGTGGGTCTCTTGCTGGAGCGTGCGAAAGAGCCACCAGGGCGGAGCTCGCTGCGCTCGCTTTCACAAAGCGGTTGCTTTTGAAAGGTTGCGTGTTACTTGTTTACGTGTTACCTGATTATGTAGAGAAAAGCGCAAGCTCACAAACAGGTAACTTGTAGGACGGGGCTTTGATGCTTTTTCTGTCGCCTACGTCTTGGGTCGTTGACTTTTCGCGGCACAGCTCCATTATACGAAGACGTGCTGCTAAATACGCGACGCTACGATAACATGGAAAATTACAGACCGTGATCTATCGATAATAAATCAAATATTCAATCAATCTCATTACCATAGATGCACTTACAATACATATATCGAGGTGATACAAACTGTGGAGGGCCTCCTATCAGAATTGTATAAAGCGAATTATCAGTAAGCACAGGTAGGGACTGACGTTAAAGAAGAGTACAAGGGATTAAAAGATACAAAGGTAGACACATCAACTGCAACGCTCTTTTAAAGAAGCTGATAATTTACTTGCTAAAGCAATGAAAGCAAGTACGTTTTCAAAGACGATGTAAACTGCCTGAGTGCACCATTTTGAAATGGGACTCCAGATTGTTCCAGATTGAGATGGGTCTAAAACTCAAGAAGATGGAAGATGGGTCAGTCTTTCTCCCGCAGTGTGGGGTGGCTTCTAGCAAGAGAAACTTATTTGACAAATCAAACCTTGTTGTTCGTTTATTAGTGGGTCGATGAACTGGAAAATCATCAACAGAAACTTGAATCCTAATTACATTAAACAGCATGACCATCAGACCAAATTTATGTATGCAAACGACAGGTAATACATCCAGTTGGACGAATAGGGAATTAGATATTGAAAGAGCCCATGTAAAGGTTATATTTCTTAGTGCTTGTTTTAGAATACTTACTAAGCGAGAAGCATGCGTATAATAAGGACTTCCTGAAGCAGTAATACATTTAACGTGTGTGTGAACGAACGTGTGGTTAAGTTAGAAACGTGTGGCATTGTTAAAACCAAACGAGTTTTAATTACGTCTCTTATGACGTAACAAATTGTTCTAATAACAGAATCATTCTGAGCGTCGAATTTCAGAGTGTAATCTTCAATGGCTCGATCCTAGGAATTTCGCACGACCTACTTGTTTAATTTCAACGCTATTTATTACTAAATATAACTTAGATATCACAGCTTTTTGAGGAAAATGGGAAACTACGAATTGAGAATTAGGTGAATTTATGCGTATGGAATTCTTCTGGTACCATTCTTCCAACAGGCGTACAGTGCATTTTATTTTATCTAAACGTTGAGGGGTGTTTTTGGCTGATGCTAAGATCGCTATATTCTCTGCGTATAGAAAACCCCTAGTAATATATAAATAACTGGGAAGATCATTAACAGAATTCAGGAACAAGAGTGCACCAAGAATGAATCCCTGTAGTGTTCCTCTCGCAATAATCCTTTGGTTGTAAAATACGCCATCAATGCAAATGGTTTCATATCTACCTGAAAGGTCATTCTTAATAAGTTCTAAAAGTGGGTCAGTGATGCCATAACTTTCCATCTTAGAAAAAAGAATTTCGTGCTTGATATCGTCAGTGGCATTTTTGAAATCAATGAAGACTGAACCTACTATTAATATCTCGTCCAACTATGTCCTAATCCCGTGCGTAAAGCTAACCACGGCGTGTTTTGTTGATGGACCCTAGTGAAACCCTAACTGTGAATGAGAAAGTATATTAATTTTAGCCTAGTAACGAGATACACAAATTTCAATTATCATTTTTACTTTGTTAAGACATGGAAGCACTGTGATAGTAAGACACAGGAAGACAGCGTTACTGATAAAGAGCGAACGCGGGCACAGCTGATATGCGTGAAGTTAAGAAGAAGAAGCGGAGACTGGCGTGTGTAAATTTAACGCTTACAGTATAGATAAGCAGCCGTGTGCTCGAATAACACGACGGGCACCTGATGGAGGTAAACGTATAATCGCGGATAGTTGAAGATTACGCCGTGTGGCGAAAAGATTATGCGGAGATTGGGTTGGTAAATTTGCATGCATAGGGCCGGAGATCGCAAAGAGAGCACTTCGATGACGGCGCGCCTGTAACCCTAAATACATTTGCAGAGAGGCGTCCGTTATCAGCGTCGCTTCTACGAGTTACTAAAGCAATCGCTCCGTCGACTTCGAAGGCAGTTCAAGGAGTGGTCGAAACGCCGTACATGTGTTCGAAGGCCGGATAGGCGAAACTAGAAAATAACTCATGGGGGCGTTATAGAACGGCGCTGGTTTCGCCTCGGGGCATCGAAGTCACAGTTCCGGAGGAACGAATTGCGATCATTATGACGGCACAGTAAAGGAACATCAGCGCTTCTAGACATAGAGGCACACGGAACACAGTGGTGAACTAACGCGTGCAAATTGTTACAACTGAAAGTGCTGCCCAAGTTAGCACCTCACTGACTGTTAAAAGTACGTTTTGTCGTGTTCGAGACGACCTCGAGGAGAAGCACGTTTCAATCGCTCGGTGCATGCCTTCCGCCCCGTCTAAAACCGGTGGCACTGAGTTCCTGACGGTACAGAGTTTACTGTACAAATTACCAGATGGAACTGTGGCACTGGTGTCTATGGGAACAGCGAGTATTGTGGCTGAGTGAGCACGTGAACAGCGGGAACTTACCAACAAAACCTCACTTTCTCAGTGTAACAACACGCAACGATTACGCCTGTGTGCAAATACCAGTTGACTTGCCGCGTTTAGGATACTGTGTGTGCTTGGAAATTTCGGAAAATATAGTGCAATGAATAAGAAAACAAGTCCGAATTTAATACATATCCATGTGCTATACGATCATATGCTACCATCACATCACCATGTGCTACCAGCATTCCCGTGGTGGCGGAACAATTTCAGCACCAGAGTTCGTTCTCGTAACTGCAGCAGGAAACTCTATGGCTGAAGGGTGGGAAAGAAAGTGAGGCAGGCATGCGCTATTGCCTTATGTAGTTAAAAAGACGGACAGTTACTGCGAAGGAAATGAACTCTAGAGTCAGCTATAAATTCACATGTATTTCATTTCAACAAGTATGGCAAAGCAACACCAGAGTTCGTTCTGCATAAGCAGCTCGGTTTAGCAGCTACAGCTAGGGCTGTCCGGTCGTAATGCTTGAACACTGGCCGCTGGTTACGACTGCGGAAAAACGGTTGAGGTCACATGAGATATAAGTGCGGGCGAATAGTTAGCCTATAAGAGCTGCATTTTGTGGCAAGCTGGGGACAATTCGTGAGTGCGCTAGTGGACCGAGTTCGTGAGGCAAATACTGAAAAGTCTTACTTGCTGTTGCACTCCGCGGAAAGGGACTTGTCATTTCTCTCTGAAAATGCAAAATGCATCTCCATGTTGCAAAATCAAGGTGAAGATGCGGCAAGAAATGCAGCAGCCACGATTATCATTTACGGTGTCATTGAGCATCTTCATTAGACTGCAAGTACAATCATTATCAGCGTGAAAAGCTTCACCTGAAAAACAAATAAAAAACAAATGGAAGGCCAATATTTTCAGGTAAAGTCATGTTTGCGTGGCCTCCAGAAAAAGTGGAAAGCGGTGCAGCAGGCGCATCAGTAGTTTCTTGACGAATTAGAAGTGCATATCCACTCGTACACTAAATCTCATTACAGTAACTTTCGCCGCATCAGAACGTTGTATATGTGGATATCATTTTTTTTGCATTGGCTCATATTCGCGTTTCGATGTTTACGTTTCCATGTTCATTTTTGTTACAGTTTCTCTGTGCCTCTTTTGTACGGGTTTGCAAATGCCGTGTTTGGAACGCGACGCTAGCAAAAGACGTCATTCTTACTAGCAGAAAGAACGAGAAGGGGAAGAGGGGGATAGGCGTTCATAAGTCACAAATACATAAATACAGTAGAAATTATAAGTAAATGAAGATGAAAGGTGGCGAAAACCAGCTGGCCACCGGTGCGATACGAACGCACGCCATTGCCTTACGCGTGCGATGATTTTACCAATTGGGCCAACGCGGCGTCATTTTCCCGTCCACTTTCCAGGGAATTTATGTATGTGTACTAAAGTTGGAGTGTTAGCCAGCGCCACCATTCACGGGCTTGGCGGCGGATGTAGAACATTCTTTTTGCCGCGAGATGTCTCGAGGTACGTCTACTTGGGAAAGTACAACTGGCCAATAAACCCTCGTATGCTACTTGAAAACCCCCAGGTACACATTGTAGATAAATACTCAAGAAGTAGTACGGAAAAAATGGTGTCGCGGTAGCTGAATTGGTAACATCGCACACATAATGCAAAGACGTTGGTCCGTTCCCACCTGCATCCAGTTGTTTTTCGTGCACTGTCCATTTTCTTTTACTTATAATTCATACTTGTCAATTACAATAAACAAGTAATGTTCCCTATGCATTCCTTGTTGTCATTGTCGGTTGGCTTTATGTATTTGTTACTCGCAGAAAAAACATTTATATTTAGTCAACGGCTCAGGAATATTTGTTTTTGTATATTGATGTCTGTGTGCGCATGTGAACTTTGGAAATACTCTGACTACATTCTTTTTTCTGTTATCTGTTGGTGCGCATTTGTGGTTTAAGACGAACTGTCAACTCTGTCTAGAAATGCCAACATTTATTTGAGCACAGATAATAATAATAAAAATGATTTGGTCTCTTTCACGTCAAATTTGTCCGGAAAATTCAGACTGTGGCTGCTTCTCACTCGCCAATTACATGCACGTATTCGAGGTGTGTTCAAAAAGAAACCAAACATTTGAAATAGCGCGCCGACCGGCAGAGGGAGCGTGCAGCGGCTACTGAGCGCACATAGCGGCAGGTTTAGATAACAAACTGCCGCTTGCGGCGTTTTGCTCTGACCGTTAGTTGGCGAGCTACCGCCACTGAAGTGAGCACGTGCTCAAACTGTTTGCCGGATTAGTGCGAAAGTGACAATGGACCCTGCGGTTTCCCTTCATTGTAGCTAGAGCTACATTGGCCATATTCTCGCCGTTTCGCTGTGGTCGGTGGCCGCACAGCGAGCTGAGCCGTTGCCTAGTAACCGCCGCAGCTGGCAGCGCCGCTCACCGCGCCATCTGGCATGACGTCAGAGGAGGAGCCGGTGAAACCGCGAGCTGAGCCGTTGCCTAGCAACCGCCGGCGTTGCATCGGCGTGGCCGACGTTGCATCGCTGGAGGAGCCGGCGTTGCATCGTATATATAGAAGGGGCGGCTCGGTGGGATTCGTCGGCAGACATGGAAAGTGAGTCGGAGAGACTGACAGAAGCCAGGCTTCGTCGTCGGAACGAATCAAAGAGGACGCAGCGAGCCGAGGACACGGAGGAAGAACGAGCCGCACGCCTCGAGAAGCGCCGTAAGTACGAAGTGGCCAGGCGAGTGCATTAAGATGAGGATGGTTCGCCGTCTTGTTCGGCATCTCGTGCCAGGGCCGCGGATCAACGACGGAATGACACCAGGAGGAGGCAACGAGCTGCGGGGACAGAAGAAGAACGTGCTCGGCGTATCGAACAGAGACGGCAGTGTGATGCGGCTCGGAGAGCGCCGCGCCTAGCCGCCGATATACAACGCAGTTGGAGGACGTGAAGGCTCGCCGTGCGACGGACCATGTGATTCGGCAGGCTGAAAGTTCAGGTGCAACGCGCATGTTCCAAATGGACTTTACGGAAAATCCGTTAGGATTTGCGTGGGACGTTTGCGAAAGACTTTGGCATAACCCTTACCACTTGCTACGCTCACCCAGGCATAACTGAGTTAAGGCACAGCCAATTTAAATTTTTTTTCTCCATCTCTCGTTAAGAACATCGTAACAGGCGATGAGACGTTGGTTTATGGCTTTAATACTGAAACAAAGGTGTAGTCGCCGCAGTGGGTGGGCAAAGAGTCTCCTCGTCTAAAAAAAGCTCGGATACGTCGGTCAAAGATCAAGGTGATGTTGGTTGTGTTTTTTGACTGCGTAGGCATTGTTCATCAGGAAGGTGTACCACGTGATCAAATGGTAAACAAGAAGGTGTACCAGGTAATTCTAGCGCAGTTGAGGGATTCTGTGCGTAGTAAGAGGCCTGAATTTTGTGAAAGCAGACTTCGACGTTGCATCTTGAGAATGTGCCAGCTCACACGTGGCTCCTTCCGCAGCTATTTAGTAAAACATCACACTCCCTTCGAGCCAACCACCGTATTCTCCGGGATTAACCCTAGCAGACTATTTCCTGTTTGCCAAACTTAAAACCACGTTGAAAGGACGTCGTTTCCAAACTATAGAGGAGATTCAGGTTATGCGAACAGAGACCTGAGCGCCATCCCAGAAAATGCTTTCCATAGCAGCCTTTCCGAAAATGAAAGAACTGACGGGAACCATGTATTGCCAGTAGAGGGGACTACTTTGAGTGGGGCAGTACTTAAAATGTTGTACAATAAGCAATAAAGATGTTATGGCAAAAGTTAGGTTTGTTTTTGAACACACCTCGTAGCTGATAACAAAAATCTAAAGGTGCTCTTAGACAATCCGTTATCAAAGCTGGACGCTTTCCAGGAGCAAACAAGTCGAAAAACACCCACCGGGAGGGCGTGTGGCCTTCAGTCATATCATCGCGATAAGATACGGTTCTTCTCAGTACCGTAAGGCCAAAGCCTGAATGGTTGTATTGCTATTATAGAAGCAGCAGGGGGTAATTTTAGAAGACCTTACTCCCAGTTCTATGGAGACACTCCCCTGGCCACCAAGTTGGACGATCTTTCACCGTGGGGCTACACTTGTATTACTGCTAATAAAAGAAAATTATCGTACAGGCTCTATCATAGATGCAGCTGCAGTGGGCTACGTGTAACTTCTTGTGCGTGCTGCAGAGATTATATGGGCCCTAGGGTACAGAAATGACGTAACAAAACACGAGTGACATTTATTCACGCATTACAAAGCTTACAAGCTGAACGCATGATACTAGTGGAGGACCTGCGGTTTAATCTTGCCATCGTGTAATTGTTCTCTATTCGTAGTGCGCCCGCCATGGTAAGTGGTGGTGGGTACCAGTTGATATCCCTTAATTTGTTCCGTCAAATTTCCGTAAGAAATGGCAGACTTGTAGGCTTTATTTATAGTTCCTGATAAGCACAGGTTTGAGTTCGATGCTTTCTAAATGCTATGAAAGAGGGAAATCTTTCAGAAGAGACCACCCACTCGGATCACCTAACATATTACAGAGTAAAACTTGCGGCTGGGCTAGTTGGCACATGATAACTGGTGTTATAAGACGCGCAACAACCACGAAGGGTAGCAAAAAGAAAAGGGCTTCTTGATGCGCTTTTCTTTCTGCTGCCTTTTTTTTTGTCTTCCTTCCGTGGTTGTTGTGCGTCTATTTCACACCAGCGATCATACTTACAGAGCTATGCCTCTCTGAACGCCGAGTGAAAGGCTAAATTTAGCTCTGATTTCATCATGCGTGATCCGACAACGGCGCCATCTGTGCCAGCTCAAGTAATGACTTCTTTTCTATATACAATGATACCACACTAAGGCGCGTGGGTAGTACGGTTGTAAAGATACGAGGGTGATTCAGAAAGTAATGCCTCCAAGCCCACTAATTTGCCAATGTTACTGCAAACATTTCTAACTCTTACTCATTAATCCACTGATGTTTAAGCTATATAATGTTACTTGCCTAACCTTGCCTATCTCTTCTCGTTCCAGAGTAATCGAGCAATCCATGGCATCCAGTGGTGACGTTCGGTTGAAACAGCAGGCTGTAATTGAATTTCTGACTGCGGAAAGTTGTGCGCCCGTCAACATGCATCGCCGTCTGACTGCAGTTTACGGGATGCCTGTGTTGACGTCAGCACTGTGCGGAGGTGGGCAATGACTGTGAAATACCAAAATCCGGCCGCAAAAAATCTCCACACATGCCACAGCCTTCCGCAGTCAGAAATTCGGTTACAGCCTGCTGTCTCAACCGAATTTGACCACTGGATGCCATGGCTTACTCGATCTCTCTGGAACGAAAAAAGATAGGAATGCGATGCAAGTGACACTCTATAGCTTAAACATCAGTGCATTAATGATAAAGAGTTCAAATGTTCGCAGTACTACTGGCAAAGTAGTGGGCTTGGAGGTATTACTTTCTGAATCGCCCTCGTATTTTCAATGTTAGGATTGGACGCTGTCGTTACCTATTTGCAACGTTACATTTTGGCAAGTGATCCATAGATGCTAACAGAAATGTAAGACGTTTCGTCAAAAAAGAAAGAAAAAGCTTCGGCAACGTGATGCACCTCTCAAAACACCAGAACTGATCGTTACTCACGGACACTGGGTGGTGTACAAACATCCGCTTGCCGACTCAAGAGGAGTCAATTATCTATGCATCGCAAAGTTATGCTGCAGTGCTCACCAGCCCACTGCGGTATACAAGGCAACGTCCAGGCTGACTGTGCTGCCAGAAGCTGGACACAACACTTCGAGAGAAATGGTCCAGATACGTGTCTCTTGAAAAAGGCCGTGACACTGGTATCTGCACACGCTGGGCGTTTACAGCCACCACTCTGGACAGATGCATAGCGTCAGTACCGACCCCTATATAAAACTTATAAATTTCTTGTGACTTTTATATGCCGCGGGGCCTCAATTGGCAAGACCGAACATTCCTTCAGCGCTTCATACTCAAGGTGGTCCACGCGAACTACTTCAAGTGCAAGATTCAACTGACGGACTCGCCAATGTGCTCTGAATGTAACGCTTCTGAAGACCTGTTACATATTATGTGCAACTGCTACCGCTACTCAGAAAGTGAAGCCTCCACACACACCTGCAACGGGACTCGAGCTTGGAACTGCGGCAAATTCCCGGCCCGTGGAAAAGCATCACCTGCACGTTACGCGCCCCGAAAATGCTGTTGATATCTTTGAGGGCCACAAGCCTTAACAAAACTTTGCAAATATCTCTGTAGCGTATATTGAGTGTGCGACTGTATATGCTGCTTAGGTGTTTGACACTGTGTATATCATAATCATCACCAAGCAACTTTAGTAGCATTTCAGGCAATCAGCCAGGCTAACATCTCCAGCACATATAATTAAAGCTGGTACCTCTCTCTCAAGAGGCGGCCGAATCGCTTTCATGAGTACAGAGCACGTTGAAATGAACAGTGCGTTGGATCTTCTTCCCCTCTTCCGTCCCCTGGGCCTCAAGTCTAACACCTCAACACTCAGTGAACTGTGCAAAATGTTCTGGCGCCGGCTCTAATGCAGACATTAATTCACCACCTGTAGTGGCTCGGTTTAGGAACCAGGAAGAATGTTAAGGTAAATTCTAAGAGCTGCCAAGCTACGAACGAACCAGACCGACAGTTGGTCATTGGCTAATGAGCGACAAGTTCACTAAGGCACTGCTGCAGTTTCTGCATTAGGAGGACCTCCACGCTTTCGTTTTAATAAACAACAATGTCACAAAACGAGCTTCACAATAAAAAAAAAAACAGAAACAAATGAAGAAAAAAAAAAACGATTGGAGCCGTCGGCATTATTCTGCAGCGATCACTTGCAGGAATACTCAACGCGTGGCCGAGCAACATTGTAGTGAATCAGAAAGCGCGAAAATAATGGATCCCGTACAGAACTATTCCAAAATGCCGCCCCGGCGTAGACAATTTTCTGCTAAATGCTTTCCATAACATCGATTGAGTTGAATCTGCGTTAATTTTCATGCTACTCGAACGCGACACGTAAAAATAGACACCACAACACCGGAACATTGGAGAAATCTACTGTCTGCTCTAATTTCATAGAGAAGTCGACGTCGCTGCCGTATCTCAACGGGAGGTACCGTGCGTGTTACGCTCGGATACCGGTGACATTACGACCCAGGTAGATGCATGCCGCTGGCATTTGGGTAACACTTTCAGCTATCCTCCGTGGGAGGAGCCGAAGCGAGGCGCTAAGAAAGTGCAGTCACGTCTCCGCTCGGCATCGGGGAAACTTAATCTTTTTCTTGATTGTAGAGCGGCACATTCCCAATGGCATATACCAAGTAAGACAAGTTAGCGTCAAAGACGTTCATTGAAGAACGGCGCACACTTATACTGGTACATATCCAGTGACTCTAGTCGCCGTCGAAGAGTTTCTTCGAACGGCGGTACCCACCCCGTCCCGGATGTACACTGGCCCATGTCCGGGTGAAAGAGGTTCGTTGAAAAGCGCCATGTATGTACACACTGCCACATAATTAGTTACTCAAGTTGGTCCGAGGGTTTGTTTCGACCCTTTTTTGCTCAGCACAGCAGCGCGATGCGCTACCTATTCGACCACGGACTAGCCAGTGGCCCAAGAAGGCGGGAAAAAGGTTAGAGACAACCATAATAGATAGATAGTTAGACTTACAGATACATAGATTGATAGATAGACAGACAGATAGCCCATGGGAAGTGCATTGAGTAGCCCAAGAATGCTAACGCATTAAAAAAAATCACAGCATATCCACGGGGTGAATGATGATGAGTGGGCGAAGCTCCGGAGGGAATCATCGGATCTCCCGCTTAAGGGGACGCTAGCACAAACGCGTTAGAAACGTGCAGTACCCTCTAGTAAGGGGAGCGGCCACAGCGTCTTACGCAGCCATTTACACATGCCGGAACGTGCACCGCGTTTGCCGACGCCATCACATGACTGCTGAGAGAGTATACCCCCGTATTCATAAACGCTCCTCGACTTGAACTTGACTTGCCACCGCTTTGGGCAGCGCGTTCGAAACGCGTTGAAGGTAAGGCGGAGAGGCCACAGCGTCTTACACCAGCTTCTTACACGGGCCGTAACGCGCTAGCACAAACGCGTTAGAAACGCGCTAGAAACGCGGCCTTTCGTTAATGTTGGGTATTTATTGCCATCGTGGTGCGTGTGTCCATGTCCGCTTCGTGGCGTAGTGGGCTAACGCCGCGCGCTCGGAAGCGAGGGGTCCCTGGTTCGATTCCGCGCTACGGACACAACTTCGGAATTTTTTTTCTCATTTTTCTCAGGCTGGTTACAGACTACTACTACGACGACGGGGACGGAACGGGTGCCGCTATAAGGAGCTTCGCCCCTAAAATAATGACAAGCTTCAGAGCGCTTTAAATAATTTATTGTAACATGTTTTCTTAAGTAAGTTTTGGTTTCGTTTCCCAGATTGACAATGTTCACCATGCGTGCTATGTCGAAAAATATTCGCTAGCCTAGGCGCGCAGTTCAAGCCACAGAGCGACTCCCTGTAAATCACTTCACAACACACACTTCGACTCTACATAAAAGTGTTGTGATTTGTATGCCTGTTGTGCTTCCGTGATGCTGTCGCCGACGTTTTCAAAATATACATGGTGGGCGGCGACGCGTTAGTTAACGTCGAGCCCCCATTCGACATGGCTAGAGGAAACTCCGACGCTGCTGTAAAGTCCGAGGTTGAGACTACTGTTAAAGACACGCGCATTCGTGGCAGGTGTAAAACGCGGAAGAACGGGGGTGTAGGTTTTCAATAGAAATGTCTGTTTTGGTGCCGTGAGACTGGTCCGCATATGGCAATAAAGGTTAACTTTTCGTCGTGTGTTTGTCGGACGCAGGATGTCTCGTCGACACAGGTGGAGCTACGGAGAGCGAATATGCCGCTGTATCACCCACTGCACCTGAAAAAAAAGCAAGCAATAGCATTTGTTGACTCATTATAAGTCCGATTGGCAGCTTCTACGGAAACAACAACGGTGGCATGCGGTCAAAGAAAAGGCCACGTCCACCGCAGCACATTTTTAAATATTTATTTCACAATACTGCAGGCCATGACAGGCCCAAGCAGGAGTGGGAAATCAAAACATAATTAGTATAAATCGGGATTACAAATGAATAACGCCATTAGCAATCAAACAGGGTTACATCACTACACATATAATACGTACTTAGTAACCAGTGCTTGCTGCGCCACCTGGGGACCCGACAAACATGCCGTGTGATGGGTGATCGAGCCATCCACGTCTTTCGCTCTACCTGTACTTGCAAAGGAGACGGCAGAACGACAGCCACGGCTTCCATGACCTCTTGCGTCATGTTTATCCTCGTTGATTCGGATTTCACAGAAGGGCAAGGCACCGCAGCGGCATCCGAGCAGGGGCGGAAGACAAGGCAGGCGACAATAGCGTGGCTATCCCCCCCCCCCCCCCCTCCCCCGATCCGGCCCAGGCGGTCACATCCGTCGCTTGCGTGGTCGTGTACGCCGATGTGACTACGCAGTGATGGCGTGCACTGCGCGAAAAAACGCACGCTGGTACTTGGGCACAAAGTGCGTGGCAATCATTTGTATGCCGAGGAAGCGCTTTTCGGAATGGAAAACTCGCCTTGCATTTATCAATACACTGCTGACGAAGATATTTTTGCTGTGTTACGCGACGGCCGAGACAAGAGCTTCGTTCGAGACTAAGGACTGCAGGCATAGGCAGGTAACGTTGGTCACTTGTAGACCAACAGGGTTGATTAAGGAATGATTCCAACTGATTACCAGGCAGCCAGTGCCTAAAATTAGAGCAATAAAACGCTGAATATTAGCACTAATTTTGAAGTTTTCGATCTCAGCGGCTGCGACAATTGAATCTCCGAGAAGACAATTATTCAGGCTGTCACGTCGACGACGTTCTCAGCACTGATTTCAGTTGAAGATGATTAAGTGACATTTACTGGAGGGCTAGAAGACATGTATCGAAATAATGGAGGGCAACATTGCCTTCTACAGTATGACGTGGTAATCCACATGAAAACAGTCTCTCGAAAAGCTACACAGGAAAATGAACATAGGATAATTGCAGACCCTTCAAATTGGATGAAGGTTGTTCGCAGAGAACCTGAAAATAAATTAAATTCAGGGTATCTTTGTGCCAACACCACGATATGATTATGAGGCACGCCGTTATGGGAACTCTTGGTTCATTTTGACTATCTGGGTTTCTTTAACGTGCACCCAATGCACGGACATTTTTGCATCTCGACCCCATCGAAACGCGACCGACGCGGCCGGAATTTGGTCCCGCAACCTCGAGCTTAGCAGCCCAACAACAAAGCCACTACGCCGCTACGGCGAGTAGACCCAGTGGAGGAGGAGGAGGAAACAAGTTTATTGACACCAAGGTCAAGGGAAGAGGGAGACGGTGGGCCCTCAGGCCACTCTGGGTGGCCGAAAGTTATTGTGCTTCGGCGACCCCTATGGCTCAGCATACGATCCGGAGTTGGTCTTCCGGCCGTGAGCTGCGCAGAGCAGCCTCCCAACGCTCCTGTCGCTACCCCCTCATAGGGGGCAGTAGGTTTGTTTGGGCAATAACGACATATATGATTAAAGTCGGCTGGCTGACTCGAGCAGAGACTACAATCAAAGTGCTCGTTTGGAGTCAGTGGTAAACGACTTGCTAAGCCTGGGACAGAGACTTGTGAGGGGGGGGGGGGGGGACAGCTCAGGCTGGAATTGCGCTAGTGTAAAGTAATTTCATGATAGGTGGATAGGCATTTCCGCGCTTTGCGAAAGGAAGGTAGATCATCCACCGCCGGGTAGACGTGTGCTCGGGCTTGTTCGTGGGTGGCTGTATTCCTGGGATGTCCACAGTGCGTTGGAACCCATAGGATGGTGATTATGCGTTCGGGAGGAGGGATGAATGGTAGGATACAGAAGGCGGGTGCGTGAATTCGACGCATAGAAAAAGTTACGAATCGGCGTTCTTGACTCTCAGAAGATATATTCCGCTTGAGTGTGAGGAATTGCTAGAGCAATGGCGGCTTCTTCCGCATCGAGTGGTTGAGCCACTCGGTCTAAGGTGGCGCAATAAAGTGGTTTATGGGCATTATCCGAGAGTGCCACTGCGAAGGCAGGACGATGAGAGTATTCTGCAGCACCCACATAAGTGGCTGGGGTGGAAGGTGGGTCGCGCTGATGAAGTGCCCGGGTTCTGGCTACCCTCTAGTCATAATTATGGGTGGGATAGGTATTTTTCGGTAATGGCAGGATGTACAGACTGTCGCTTATGTAGTCGGCATGTGAAGCCGGGTGGGTGGTGCCGCCTATGAGGTTGGTCTTGAGGCGCAGAAGGAGCTGCCTGCCTGTATGGCGCAAATACGGGTATAATGGCTAATGAGGTGTGCTTCGACTAATTCATCAAGTGTGTTGTGGACCACAAGCTGGAGAAGTTTGCTTCGTGGCTGTAGTCTTAGGAAGGTGTACGGCAGTTTTAAGATGCTGTGCGGATGAGGCGATCTACCTGATCCCTCTCGAGAGATGAAAGGTGCAGATAGGGGAGGGAGTAAGTTATCTTGCAGAGGCAGGACGCTTGGATGAGTCGGCGCGTGTCTGTTTCGCGCATGCCCCTGTGGCGATTAAAAATTCTCTTTGTGAGGGCAGATGTATTCTGCACCGACCCCTGTATGACACCTATAGCGATGGAATTGGAACCGTTATTGGAAATGTGGAGGCCTAGAATTCTTATGTTGTTTACCTCTGGGATGAGTTCATCATCCAGATATATTGAAATTGCCGGAGGGGAAGGGTCTTTGGGGCGAATTAGAAGTTCTGATTTAGAGGCTGAGCAGCTGAGGCCGAAGCTCCGCGCATGTTCTTGGGACGTTTTTGCTGCTCTTTGAAGGGTGTATTCGATTCTGCTACATTTGCCCGTGGTGGTTCCGAGAGTAATGCCATGGGTGTACAGAGAGTGCTGTAGGGCCGGTATGGCGGATAATTTTGGCGCAAGGGGGATTAGAGTCATATTAAAAAGGAAAGGAGATAGGACGGCTCCTTGCAGATTGCCCCTGCTTCTGAGGGTGAAAGTCGGGGATTTAACCGATCCGAGGTGTATCTCCCCGGTTATATGGGTAAAGAGGCGGTAACATATTCATAAATGCGGAAAACCCACAATGAGCTGACTGAGGCTTTGGGGAATAGCCACGTGGCGCTCATTTTCAAAGGTTTTAGTCAAGTCACGCGCCAATATTGCTTTGATGAGATGTGGGAATTCGTGATTGTGTACCTCCTCTTGAGTTGGAGCATTACATCTTGGGTGGAGAGCCCTGCCCTGAATTCGAACATAGTAGGAGGGAAAAGATAACTTTTCTCCATGAATCTGTTTAGGCAATCGAGAATTACATGTTCCATCAGTTTGCCTGCACATGCAGTGAGGGAGATTGCGCGCAAATTAGCTAGGTCGAGCTGTTTGCCTGGCTTTGTGATGAAAGTAACCTTTGTATGTTTCCATTGGGGAGGCAGCGTGCCTTGTTCCCAGTGCTGGTTAAGATATTCGGTTAGGACCTAATCGAGCCTGCGTCCAGGTTGCGTAGAGATTAGTTGGTGACGCGATGAGGGCCGGGTGCTAAGGTGGTGGGTAGATCATGTAACGCTGCACACATCTCTGCCTCCAGTTTAGGGGTGCCTAATTCTGGGTCGGGGAGGCCTCCGTAGTCCGACATGGACTCGGTCACGTGCTGCGGAAAGTGCGTTTGAATTAGGGCTTGTAGTATGTCCTGACTTCGCTGCTTAGTTAGATGGAGCAGTCGATTAGTTTGCTTGTTTCCGCCTGGGCTTTAGATGTCTCTAACAGAAGAGGTAGGAAAGACCAGGTTATTTTTAAATGAAGGCTTCAATCGAGCATATTGCTGATCTGCGTTCGTTGTTGAGAGGTAAGATTAGTGACATGTCCTGTGATGAGGTAGAGAGGGGCGGACATGCGGCGCCGCGAAGCCCGGTTGTGCTGTTGCCTGAGCCAACGTCTTTCCTTAATTTTATAAGCTTCCAATAATTGTAGCAAACGGCTGTCGACCGGCTCATTTGCCTGCCTAGCCGAGGCTTGTTTAGTCGCTAATTTTATATGTTTGTGTAGCTGGTCTACCCACTCGTCGTAGTCTGAAATGGAGGTGGCTTGTTTCTGCGTGCGAATTTTTCTAAATTTATCCCAGTCCACAATAGGATTGGGTTGGTACCTCGGTCTGAGATTACCTGCTTGAAAGGGAGTGACGTTAATTATATAACGATCAGTGCCTAGGGTGATGCCAGTGTTCTGCCAGCGTAGCCGACTGATGTTTTTAACCATTTTAACAATGGTTAGGTTACGTGTACCTGCTAACGCTATTTCCTTTGGGAGTAGCTTGCGTGGTGTCCGTCGCTAGGGATAGCCTATGCTGCTGGTTGAAGTCGTAGAGTTGCCTTTCTTTGATGGTGGAGGCCGTGCCTCCAAAACTCGACATCGTCATCAGCCTAAAAATACGCATTTAGGTGTAGTTTTACTGCTGATCTAAGGTGGAACAGACACGTTACTCATGTTAGGAGCATTGGGTTTTCTGAAGCGGAACTTTAGTAGTTTACCACAGAAACTTTGGGAGCAGTGGTATTTCGCACATGTCCACAGTACACTGGAGAATGCGTGCGTTTGCTAGGATCCATATGCTACGGAACTTGTAGATAAACTAGAAAAAGTGCAGAACAAGGCAGTTAGGTTTGTCTTTGGCAATTATGACAGGATGCTTAGCATGATAGAAAGCAAGAAAGCATTAAATTGGCATCTTCTTGAACCCCGTAGTCGAAGTCTCAGATTAAAATTTCTTTATAACATATACTACTCCAAAAAGGGGATAGCTATGGAATTGTATTTTCAGCCACCCACATAAGTTTATTAAAGGCGAGATCACAAATTAAAAATACGCGAGATTCCTTTTGAGAGTGGCACTTTCCGCTACTCTTTATTTGTTTGTACTATAAGAGATTGGAATACTTTACCACCTGACACTGTCTGTACTTGTTCAAATTATAATTTCTTCCATGCTTTATAAATGTGATTTTGCGTGTTTGCATGAACTGTACCCTGCCAGCTGTAATGCATGAATGGCAAAGCAAGCACTAAATAAATAAATAAAATGAAATAAAACAAATTTATGTCCACTGCAAGATGAAGGCCTCTCTATGTGATCTCCAATTACCCCTGTCTTGCGCTAGCTGATTCCAACTTGCGCCTGCAAATTTCCTAACTTCATCAAACCGCCTAGTTTTCTGCCGTCCTCGACTGCACTTCCCTTCTCTTGGTATCAATACTGTAACTCTAATGGTCCACCGGTTATACATCCTACGCATTACATGGCCTGCCCAGCTCCATTTTTCCTCTTGATGTCAATTAGAATATCGGCTATCCCCATTTGCTCTCTGATCTACACCACTCTCTTCCGGTCTCTTAAGGATAGCCCTAACATTTTTGTTCCATCGCTCTTTGTGCAGTCCGTAACTTGTTTTCGAGCTTCTTTGTTGACCTCCAAGTTTCTTCCCCATATGTTAGCACCGGTAGAATGCAATGATTGTACACTTTTCTTTTCAACGACAGTGGTAAGCTCCCAGTAAGAATTTGGCAACGCCTGACGTATGCACTCCAACCCAATTTTATTCTTCTGTAAATTTCTTTCTCATGATCAGGGTCCCCTGTAAGTAATTGACCTAGATAAACGTACTCCTTTACAGACTCCAGAGGCTGACTGGCGATCCCTTGCCAGGCTATTGAACATTATCTTTGTCTTCTGCATATTCATCTTCAACCCAATTCTTACAATTTCTCGATTAAGGTCCTCAATCATTTGCTGTAATTCGTCTCCATTGTTGCTGAATAGGACAATGTCATCTGCAAACCGAAGGTTGCTGAGATATTCGCCGTTGATCCTCACTCCTAAGCCTTGCTAGTCTAAAAGCTTGAATACTTCTAAGCATGCAGTGCAAAGCATTGGAGAGATTGTGTCTTCTTGCCTGACCCCTTTCTTGATAAGTAACTTTCTATTGTTCTTGGCGAGAACCAAAGTAGCTGTGGAATCCTTGTAAATATTTGCAAGGTATTCACGTATGCCTCCGGTACTCCTTGATTGCGCAATGCCTCTATGACTCCTGGTATCTCTACTGAATCAGACGCCTTTTCATAATCTATGAAAGCCATACAGAGAGGTTGATTGTGCTCCACAGATTTCTCGATTACCTGATTGTTGACATGGATATGATCCATCGTAGAATATCCCTTTCTGAAGCCAGCCAGTTCTCTTGGTTGACTGAAGGCAAGTGTTGGCCTGATTCTATTGCAAATTATCTTGGTCAGTATTTTATACAATACTGAAAGCAAGCGAACGGGTGAATAATTTTCAATTCTGTAACGTCTCCCTTCTTATGAATTAGTATAATGTTGGCGTTCTTCCAGCTCTCTGGTACACTTGAAGTCGTGAGGCACTGCGTATAAAGGGCCACAAGGTTTTCAAGCATATTTCTTCCATCTTTGATCAAATCGACTGTTATTCCATCTTCTCCAGTTGCTTTTCCCCTGGTCATGACTTGCAAGGCCCTTCTAAGTTCATCGCTAATTATAGAAGGAGCCTCTGTATCCTGTTCACCACAAATTCGAATGAAGGTAGCTTGGCTGCTCTGAGTACTGTACAGGTCATAATAGAATTCTTCTGGTGCTTTTACCATGTCATCGAAATTGCTGTTGATATTACCCTGCTTATCGTTCAGTGCATACATCTTGTCTTTTCCTATGCCAAGTTTGCTTCTCACTGATTTCATGCTCCGTCCATATTTTACGGCTTCCTCAATCTTTCCAACTTTCCAATTTCGAATATTCTTTACTTTCTTCTTGTTGATCAATTTTGACTGTTCAGCGAATTGTATCTGATCTCATGAGTTTGACACTCTTATGCTTTCTCGTTTCTTTATTAGGCCCTTTTCTACTTGGGAGAGCTTACCTAATGGTTGCCTTGGTGCCTTATACCACCCACTTGAAATGCTGCTACTGAGATGAGCCGAGTTTGGTTTCATTCTTTACCTCCATGTTATCTTCATCTTTCTGTTCTTAAGCTGCATATTTCTTTGTGAGCACCAGCCTGATTTCGTCTGCGTTTACCTTTACTGCGTCGGCGAGATAATCACCGACTTTATCAATCGACTACGAGACGGCGACGACGAGAAAAATCACCGACTATATCAATCGGCACCTTGCCTGCGATGGAGAGGGCCCGTGCGAGCGCATGCAGAAGGTCTACTGGTTTGTCGCGGAGGTGGCTGTAGACATTTAAAAAGCGTGCCTCATAATCAGAAGTGGTTTTGCACGTAAAATCCCAGAAAACAAGAAGACGTTTAAAATAAAGAAAGCGAGAGAGCCTAAATTGCGCGGTAGGAACTCAAGAGAGACGCAATTGGAATATAGGTTTGATAAGTCGTGGGGGGCGTATGCAATATTGCGATGAACATACGTGGTGACCCATGGTGTGGAGGAGTTTAGGGGCTGTATAGTTTCGTAGCCGGTTAATTTGCAGTGTTTATTTGGTTACTTTACGGCGATGACCTCTGGCACGGGCTTCGCCTGCTGCAGGATGGGAAATAAGTTGTATTTTTTGCGTTGTAGGCCTCTACGATTCCATTGCCAGATTCTGGCTGGTTGAGGGAATGAGTGCTTATCAGATGGGTGAGAGGTCATGATGAGAGGGGAGGAGGAACTTCGTTGTTAGTTTCGTGACGATCTGTTCCATGCCAGCAAATTGTTCCGCGATTTGGGCAAAGCTCAGGTGAACTCTCTGTTCTCGTTTATTAATGTGCTCCGAAAGAGCTTAGGCTGATGTGGCTGAGACATCGTTATTGTTTTCCAGGGTACGCTTTTTCCTGGGGGGCAGTCATCTGCCAGGGGTTGATTTGACTCTGCATAATCACCAGAATCCGGGTGGAGAGGGTGATGGATTTCTTTTGGTTAGTGGAGCATAATGGGTAGGGGAGATTTGGGATGTGTTAGTGAAGTGCTAGGGCCTTCACATTTTAATATAAAACCACTCAAATTGCCCCTGAAGAAACGTCTTCACAGCAATGCATTTATGTTTAAAAGTGAAGCCGACTTTAGGGGGATCGGTGTAAGCTTGGTCTTTGTGAGCTGGCTTTCCCACGTTCTGTGTTGCAGTGAATGAAGCCGACTTGCCGGTTGCGAACGATGAGATGCGAACGGGTCCCGATAACGCTATCGCGTTCTGCTCTCAAAGGCGAATCTTAAGCGTCCTCCAATTTTCTATTTGAGGACCTGGCTTTCTTTGGTGAGACGGTCTATAGTGGATTGATAGAGCAGTTTTCGGGAATCTGAGCGATTACTAGAGCGATGGGAGACGCTATCTACCCAGCTCACCTGTTGCGAGTCCTGCTTCGCCGTGGGTGTGTCTAGTCGTGGGCTTTTGCTTCTGGTATGGCCTTCTCTGGTTGCCGACGTCAACGGAAGTAATGAGGCCAGGCCTAATTGGAAGTCTGGCGTCGTCTGGCGCTGAAGTGGTCTGGAAGTTGTGGTTCGCTGGGCCTTGCCACGCTGGTGTTTCTGGCGGCAAAGTTTCTCGCCCGTTCGGTGATTCACGCCGCACGCAATGCAAAGGGGGGAGCAGCACTGTTGGTCGGCCGTGTGTTGCTGTCCGCAGTCGAGGCAGTGGGAGCGCATGGGTTCCGCGCACATACATCTCGTCGGTGCCCTGTCGGTTGGCAATTCATACAGCACTCCACTTTGCAACTGAAGGAGTAGATTCCAAAGACCTTGCAGAAGAACTTGACGGACTCTGGAAGCCTGTCAGGCATGAAGTGGATGAGCACGGTCTTCGAGGTGCGGCCCATGTCCCGTGCCTGCAAGATGGGCAGCAGTGGGTCGGACCGCCGAAGTTCCCGCAGGATCTCCTGAAGGGATTCCCCGTTGTAGGCTCGATAGATTGATACCCCGGATGGCTCGATCCGGGGTTGCGATGCAGGCGTGGACTGCAATTTTCTTGCCACGGAGAGTTACCTTTCCTATCTGTGCGTACTTGGCTACTCTCTCCTGGCATGCCGATGACATCGTGAAAACGTTTTTCCATAGATTGGTGCCTGTTAGGTCACCCTGGGTGTTGGACTGCGCTAGGGCGCTGCTCTCCAGCAATGCCGCCCGGAATTCCCGCTCTGTAAACGCTGCCATTTTGACTCCAGCGTTGGGGCGATAAAAAAACCTTGTAGTCGTCCGTCGGCAACTGCGAGATCAGTCCTCGCCTAAGGCGTGCCGCAGCCGCTCTGGTGTCCATTCGCTCCGCCGGCGTCCTGATTGCGTCTTGGCGAACGCCTTGTATCTTGACGGCAACGCTAGCCTTTTCCGCCTGGAAAAGCGCATCAGGTCTTGGATTTCTGCTCATGGTGTTGTTTTTTTGCGTCAAGTACCTCTGTCCACTCATCCGGAATAAACGCGGTGGCCGGAAGGTCTCTGCCTGTGACTGTGCACTCCATGGTGATTCTAGACTGTGGTGGACTACGCGTTCCTGCCGTCAGCACTGTATACCGGCGTTAGGTTTAGCGGCACCGACGCCCACTCTGTAAATTAGCGAAGCCGATGAAAAACGTCTTTGGATGTCCTGCTGAACTCCAGTACTCGCAAGTAGCTCCGTCGAAGAAACTGTCCACTTTACACCAAATTCGATGTAATAAAAAGATCCAGAACACTCACAGAGCTTGTTGTAGTTGGAGCCCATGTTGGGTGCGCCCGCCTTGCTCAGCCCCTAGCGGCGACTCCGACACTCAACATATTTGAATACGGCGTGCATCGAGATATAGCGGTAGTCATGTAGAGAGCTTACAAAATAGTCGTTATTAGGCAAGTGCGTGTTCAAATTTCTCATAAAGGAAACGTTATAGAATATCAAAAAAGCTTGCATGTTCATAAAAGTGATTATTTTTCTCCCCTTGGAAAAATATTTTCTATCTTAACAAAACATCGTTTTATGCACTTAAGCACAAAATTAACTGAGACGCCAATGCATTTCTCCGCAAAGTTCGGAAATAAATATCTCGAATATGGTGTCATCCTGGGAATTCGTTTCAAGTGGCAATAAAGATAGTAGAATTTCGTAAACTGCGCCTATTCAGACATCTAAAGTGGGCAACACGTATGTATAAGATAACGCTCTTATTTATATCGACACCATTTTGAGAGTAGCAATTTTGCCCCACCCTTGTAAGCATTTACGTAAGCTGCAAACTGATAAATGAAATTTGTTTGCTCTAAATGCTCTAACATTTTACATAACTGCGATAACGTTTACTCTTTCTTTTTCCGGGGTGCTGAGGTATGAGTTTTCAACGTCGCAATAAAACAAGACCAACCCATGTTCCTTGCGCTGCCTCATTTGTGGTTTTGTAGTTTTCGTGGGCCCTAAAAGCCAGTCGGCCCACCGCCATTTGGCTAACTCTACCCCTACTAGATTTCAGAATTATAGCGCATAACTGCATTTGCGAACGTAAGCACTGGCACCATTATACTTTTCCGAATTCCTGGCACCACCTCGTATTTATTGTAGCCCAAAAGGGCTCTGTTTCATTATTGCTGCATTCAGCTTCCCTTTCATTTCCAGGTTATCTTGGTGGGTGCTTGGAGTAGGCATTTCCTTCATTTATATATTCACCAAGATATGCATATTGCTTGACAATGGCAATGATTTCCTGCTGAATTGATACCAAGTCATTAATTGTCTCTTATTTAAAGGTATTAATTCCTGATTTCTCTCTGTTAATAAAAGCCTCGATTCATCGCTGCATTGTCACTTATATTCGCAAGTCTCTGTAAAGCCCTTGCATTGCCCGCCAGTTGCATTGCGTCATCTGCATACATCAGCCTAGAGACCTGAGGTTGCACCTTTTGCAGTTTAAGCATGTAAATTAGATCAAAACCTAATTCACTGCTTTCCAGTCGTATTTCTATGCCTTAACATATAGCTTGAAATTCAGTGGAGATAGAGAACACCTCTGCTTCAGTCCTCGTTAAATTTCCGGAACTTCTTAGCATTTCGGGTCTTCCCATACAATTTTTAACTCGGTTGTCCCTATACGTCTTCCTCAACAGCTCCACGAAATCATCGTCTATGCCCTCGTGCTTGAGATTATCACATCACCGTTCCCTGACTACGTTCGCGTAAGCTCCCTTAATGTCTAGACGGGAGCTCACGACGACGTAGTCCGGGAATTGTGATGATAATGATTCACTGGCGTCCCCTTTGAAACGGGGCGGTGACAAATAGTCACCTAGCCGGCCTGATTTATTCAGGTATGTTATACATGTCTTTCATTCCAGCATTTTTGTATAATCTCCCTAATTTTTTTTCTTCCTCTAACCTTCTTTATCTGCCTTGTACCACTACCTATGCTGTAACGGATCCGATCGTCTCCTCCATGCTTTTTTTTTCACCAATACTTTAAACGTCTCTTTGCTTACATTCATCAAACTTGGGCACTCCACGCCATCTGGCCGGAGAGCACGGCAGTTAGATTAGATGGCACTTGGCGGCGGCACAGCAGAGTGCGACAGTGACAGAAACTCGCATCCTACAACGTTTATGCCTATGTAAACTCGTTTTTAAATGCTAAGCATTTCTTGGCGAACATTTTCCACTTTCAAAGTATCTATCTATCTATCTATCTATCTATCTATCTATCTATCTATCTATCTATCTATCTATCTATCTATCTATCTATCTATCTATCTATCTATCTATCTATCTATCTATCTATCTATCTGTCTATCTATCTATCTATCTATCTATCTAGCCGCCTACGTCTTGGTGCTCTCATGGTCGTTTCGTTAACTTGATAGGTACCAAAATCGGCATAGTATGACAAGAGTGTATGACGAACATGAATGATAGGTCATGACATGAATATCGTGATATGTCTGTCATCTAGGTCATGAAACAGCAGCCTACGTTTTGGTGTTCTCATGGTCACTTCGTTAATTTGGTAGCTACCAAAATTGGCATAGTATGACAAGAGTGTATGACAAACATAAATGATTGGTCATGACATGAATATCATGACATGTGTGTCATGTAGTTTACGACACAGCCGCCTACGTCTTGGTGCGCTCATGGTTGTTTCCTTAAATTGGTATGTAACTAGAATGAGTTCGGACATGCGTACTAAGTAAAGGAAACACTAAAAGATGATGGTATAAGTCATAGTCATCAGCATGACTCAGCAAAAATGACAATGACTCAGCGAAAAAAGATTAACACTCAGAAAACACTGGAATGGGTTCGGCCTGGGGCACTAAGTGAACGAAACACTAAATGATCATGGTGGCAGTCACAGTTGCATGACTCAGCAAAAATGACAATGACTCAGATCAAAATTATTAACATTTAAAAACCCATGGAATGGGTTCAGACGTGGGCTCCAAGTGAAGGAAACACTAAAGGATGGTAGAAGTTATAGTCATGAGCATGACTCAGAAAAAATTACATTGACTGAGCAACAATGATTAACACTGAAAAACCACTGGAATGGGCGGACATTGGCACTCACTGAAGCAAACACTAAATGATGATGGTAGAAGGTATAGTCATGAGCCTGACAGCAAAAGTGACAATGACTCAGCGAAAAAAGATTGACACTACAAAACCACTGAAATGGGTTCGGAACTAAATGGTAGGTCATGACATGAATGTCATGACATGCGTGTCATGTAGGTCATGAAACCGCCGCCTACGCCTCGGTGCTCCCATGGTCGTTTCCTTATTTTGATAGGCTCCCCGCACACTGCTTCACGTAACATCGATTTCACAGGGCGTGGGATCTGCCGGCTTTCCTTTTTTTATTATATCCTCAGTTGCTGACTACTGCCACATGTTCTCGGCATGACGAGGTATCATTTATTACCACGGTCATGTTCTAGTATAGCAATTAGAAACCTTGTCACTGATCAACAAATGACGAAATTGACGTCCTGGTGCCCGAACGGGTACCTTGATAACTAGAGACAGATGAAATGGCCATCGCTAAAATAGTTTATGCACTCTTAATTATGTGACGATGTGACTTTGAAAAGATGGATGGCGCTGCTATAGATGCTTGCATATAGTACTCCGATAAGGGGTTCGTCAGCGTGTTTTCCTGTACATAATTCCGGTACTGCTTAAAGCATCTGTTTAGATTTCTGGTCTCACCTACATGAACGAATTTGCAATCTGCGTATGGTATCTTGTACAATAAATCAGGGAACCTGCTTCGGAACAGAGCGTCCTTCACGTTGACGAAATTTTTTACTGCTTGGCACGCGCAATATGCGCACGCCATGTTCGCGAAAAACGGGCGCGAGCGCTTCACCCATGTGCGCCATATAAGGAACCACGGCACGCTTCTTCGTCAGTTGTTGCGCAGCGACAAGCTTTATAATTGCTATATTATGATTTTACCTGGCCAGACCAACACCACCCAGATAGCACAAGCCTAAGCACTCCGATCTATGACGTCATGCTATCTGGCCCGAAATTTCCATTGACAAGGCTGGCGTGACGAAAGCGGTGACGTCAAAATCCCTGTTGCTTACGCGGGAGCCTCCCCATTAGATTCTATGGCAGTCGGGCCAGGTAGCATGACGTCTTGGATCGGAGTGCGCAGGCCTTGTGCTATCTCGGTGATGTTGGCCAGACGGTTCTCCGTCAAACCCTTGACTACATTGTCATGTTCATTCGACATTTACAAGCGACCTACTGACCGTTCCTTTCTAGAAGTGGTTACAAGATACCCACATCGCGGATGCGCCAAATCCTGTTGAAGTCGGCCAAGAAGATGTTTTGTTCGAAAAGCGTGTATGAGTAATTCCGCAACATGGCAGCTGCCGCTGCGGCAGCGGTAGCCATAGAAAAAAAAAGAATTAGTAACTGAAGAATTCAGGTTTATGGCGTCATGGTGATATGAAAATTGTTGATAATTGAGATATTGACAAACTATCAAGTTCTGAGTTTAAAACTGTGTAGCTGAGTAATAAATAAACATATTGGAATTTTGTAAACTACACCTATTCAGACATTTAAAGTGGGCAACACGCATGTATAACACACTGCATGTATTTATACCGCAAACATTTTGGGAGTAGCAATTATGCTTCTCTCTTGTAAGCATTTACGTAAGCTGCAAACTCATAAATCAAATTTGTTCGCTTTAAATGCTCTAACATATAAACTTTACAAAACTGCGATAGCGTTTATTCTTTTTTTTTTTGTGGCAAGTTACGCATAGGTACACGTCGTGCCTAAATTTTTTTTTCAAGCTTACTGATTTTCTGAAATTTTCGAGAAAAATAGGCCTTAAATGACGATTCTGCTTGATGTGGTTGCTAGAACGCAACTTTCTTTGTGAAATGGAACAAACTGCAAAATGACTTAGAGGCTGCCTAATGAGAGCATTGCTTGGTTTGACGTGTACTTGAAAAGGCAACTGAAAGTGGCCCCAAGCTAACGCTTTCTTTAAGGGTCGCCGTATAGTAATTGTGTAAGTACTACATTTACATTTAAGCCAAGAGTTAACAGGGACCTGGATCATGAGAAGGAATTGTCAGGAGGAATGAAATTAGGTTGGTGTTGACACAGCCGGCATGATGAAATCATAAGTAGTAGCTTGCGTGATTTTTGAAGACATATATTCAGTTCATCTTGCAATACTAAACTATTGGGGCGCAAACTAAATGCTTACAAAGAAACTTGATAAAAAGCTACGGACCAAGCAACGAGCGATGCAATAGAATAAAAGTCGCAGTTTCGCCCGAAAGGCGAAGCATCAATTGCGATAGCTAATTAGTAGATTGCTATAGAGAGTAATTATAGTGGTTTTCTCAGCTGTATAAACTTAGACACATTCGCTTACTAACTGAATTAACAAGCATGGTGTCAGCGCGCACTAGCAAACATGAATACATCACACTCGATGACCGCAGACAACCGCTGTCAAAACGCTGGCGTGAGCAATCGCGACAGTAGCAGCGACCGAAGCTTCGTGCGGTCTATCGCTTCAACGGAAGTTGAGCAACGAAAGCACAGCACATACAAAGATAGGAGCCGTGTGCAGCTCACTTTCAAGATACGGTGCACGCGACCGCCGGCAGCCGCGCGAAGTTCCTCCTTTCCCGCTTTCCTCCTTTCGCGTGCGAGATTGAGTCGCCAGTTCCCCTTGCGCACGGTCGCACGGTACGCAGTTGGTTCCGCTGCACAACGCCGCCCCACCCTCCCTCCCTCCCATCCCTCCACGGCCTTTCGCGCGACGGAAGACGTCGCGTTTGCTCTCCGCCGTGTGTTCACTCTCCGTGACATGCAGCATACGGCGCGCGACGACGATTTTATCGCCCTTGGACTTTATACGAAACCTCACGGCGACGGCGACGGCGATGATAGAAATCCGCTTGGAGTGTCCATATAATTGCTATGGGAATAAAATGTTTGGCGTGTGATTTAATTATAGTAATACTGCCCTCTTACGAGAAAAAATTATGAACGTGAATAGATACATTTGATTCAGTATCTTGGTATACAATATCAACTCGTTGTTAGGAAATAAGCAGGTCACAGACCATAGCAAAAAAGAAAATTATTGTCTGAAATAAGTACGGATTAGAGCACTGCACGGGCTCGGGCTTACCCGAAAGCCCAGGCCCGGCCCGGCCCACAGGCCGGGCCGGGCCGGGTAGCGCAGTTTTTTCACGGGCTCGGGCCGGGATCGGGCACGGCGTGTGCTTTTTGACCCGGGCCCGGGCCGGGCTCGGGTTTTTTGACGCGGGCCCGGGCCGGGCTCGGGCTTTCTGTGAGTTATTCTCGGGCTTCCCAACTCTGAAAAACATGTATTTTTTGGTCTCGGGCCGGGTTCGGGCCGGTTTCGAGCCGGGCTCGGGCCGGGCTCGGGCTTAAGGTAAAGGGGTGGCGGGCCGGGCCGGGCGGGTAACGTAGATTATTTCCAGGCCCGCGTCTCGCCATAAAAGTTTTGATCGGGCTCGGGCGGGCCGCCCAATTTAAAAACGGGCCCGGGCCGGGCCCGGGCTGCAAAATTCGGCCCGTGCAGTGCTCTAGTACGGATTCCGTGTTGAAAATGGGAAGCTGGATACGCAAAAGGGCTCTTCAATTGTTTAGACTGCATGATTCAAACTACGGGTGTACACGTGATTGAGAGTGCCACCAGGTGATCTGTTTATTGTGTTGCTTGTGTTCTGACTAACTTAGAATTCGAGAGAGAAAAAGCGAGAGAGAGATAGGAAGAAGGATAAATGAGAGGCAGGCAGATTAATCAGGACTGAGCACTGTTGGCTACCGTGGGCTGGGGGAAGAGGAAAAGGGGTGAAACAGATTAAGAGCAGAAAGTCCTGTTCAAATCGCCGGATTAGTGTGCTCCATATCCCAGACGGTCACTCAGTTGCGTAGACGAAAACGACGACGACGACACAAAGCGGTTGGGGGGCGAGCGCTGTAGCTAAAATAGATAACGCGCAACTGTGGCACGAGACTGCTTGAGAAGCTTAGCCAATCTGCTGCTTCCGTGGTAGAGTAGAGAACGAGGGAGACGGCGAGCGTAACAGCATGGTCGCTAAATAAAAAACATGTTCAACTTTTCTGTTATCCAGCGGCCGTGATAGTAGGCATGGTGGTATGGAGAAGATGGTGTCCGGTGCACGGCAGTAGCGGCTGCCAAATTACTGGCCTGAGGTTGCTGCAGGCTCACACCTGGGCACAGGCGTAACATCAACCTTTTTTTCCGGAGCCCGCGCTTGGCGAACGTCGCAGGGGCGTCCAATCCCGATCGGCCCATCGTCTTCAGCGTCATTTGCGAGCTCCGGCTGGCGAACGCCGAAAAGGCGTCCGCTCGTTTCCCATCTGCATCCAACACCATGCGCTACACCGACGTCGACAGTCGCTGCCTGGTTAAGACTACGTCCGCGTCTAATACCGGTGTCACACGGTCACTTTTGATCGGGATCGGACCCGATTCGGATCGGATTCCTTGATGTCGATCGATAATGATCACTGAAACACGGTCCAACAATCCGTATCAAGTTTGGGTGAGCTAAAACACACCAGTGGTCGTTAGTGGGTGCAAAGCACTGATGTAATGTGTCTCATAAGCTGCAAGAATTGCAGCATAAAACTTTTTCCTTGTATTTCGATAGCAATTATATAGACACTACAAGCAGATTTCTGCCGTCGTCATCGTCGTCGCCGTGAGGTTCTGTATAACGTCCAAGGGCGATAAAATCGTATCCGCGCGCCGTATGCTGTAGTGAAAGCACGCGAAGGACGCGCGCTTTCACCAAGAGCGAATGCACGACGGAAAGCAAACACGACGTGTGCCGTCGTGCGAAAGGCCGTGGGGAGGAAGGGAGGGGAGGTGACGTTTAGCTGCGGCACCAAACGCGTATTTTGCGACCGATAGAGTTAGTATACTGGTTATATTAACTCTATGTTGCGACCGTGCGCGAGGGGAACTGGAATCTCGCAGGTGAAATGAGCAAAGCGGGAAGGCAGCGTGTGAGGGAGGGTGTGCGGCTTATGCTCTGTGAGCAACTGCGTACTTGTACTTCACGTGACGGCGTGCGCAACGTATCTTGAAAGCGATCTGCATTACTGCTCCAACCTTTGTATGCGCAGTGCTTTCGCCGCTCAGTTTCCGTTGAAGCGATAGACCGCACGAGCTTTCGCTCGCTGCTGCTGGCGGGCTTGCGCACGCCAGCGTTTTGATAGCGGTTGTGTGGTCATCGAGTGTGATATATTCATGTTTGCTTGTGCGTGCTGACACCATGCTTGTTAATTGAGTTAGTAAGCAATTATGTCCAAGTTTATACAGCCGATAAAACTACTAATGTTATTTCGTATAGCTCCCTACTAATTTGCTATCGCAATTGATGCTTCGCGTTTCGGGCGAAACTGCGACTTTTTTTTAAGAAATACTTTTTCGTTTCTCATCGCCTGCTGATCGTGTGCAACTCCCAGAAGTACGTGGTCGTCAGGTGCATGGACGTCAGTATACGATCGCGATCAAGAGGCGCGATCGCGATGCACGGATCGAGTTTTTCGGGATACAGATCACGATCGAAAGTGACCGTGTGAAACCGGTAAAAATTACCTTCCACGTCTCCGGAAGTGCCAGAACATCTCCGCCTTTTATAGAACTACCCGGTGATAGTTTTCGGTACCAGTTACAGTGCTCCTCGAACGTTGTCGCGAATACCGGCTGGCGTTCTCGGTTTGCCTTTTATGAGGTCACGCCCGTGTGTTAATATATGTTTTCGTTTGATGTGAACGTGCAAATGGCCTCGTCATTCGTGATGACTTGTCGGTCATCGAAAATCGGTAAATACGAAACACACAGCTGCACGACACTTGCATGTAAGTAGAAATAGCTGGTAAGCAAGACGTGTAACACCAGCCATCGGGAAAGGCCTTCGTTCTGCAGAAAGTATGAGTGATGCTGAGAACTCTTGGTATCGCTGCACCCAAAGAATTAGACGTAAGGGCCTTTCAACTATATATGTATGCGTGAGAATAATGAAGCGTCCGCGCATATTTCAGAAGGTACGGGAAACTTTTCACTTTCAACAGGTTGGCTGTATTCTTGCATTGGCAGCATTTTCGCTTACGTTTCTACGTTGCTGCGATAAATTCATTGAATCTTTCATAGGATACAGTGAGAAAGGATTCACGCTAGGGTCTAAAACTATCTATTGTTGCGGCCACGATGTAAGGACATCACTGTCCACAGACGTCGACCTCGGCACGTCTAAGTGTCCGATATGCCGCAAACAAAAGCTCCTTTTTTTTCCTTTCAATAATTCGTCGGCTCGCCACTCGTAACGTTCTGCTGTTTTTTTCCGCGAATAGGCGCTTCTATTCATTCGCAACTTTTGACCCCTATCAGGCTTCCCGATTGTTTTTCGCTTTGCCAGCCACTGAAGAGACCGCGAATCTCTTTAAATGGGAATGACGCACAGAGGCCCACTCGTGCACCGTTAACAAAAAGGGGATATTCGCAATCTTCGTTCGCTTCGCACACAACCGCCAAACACAACGAAAAGCGCTCACGCGGTACTCACACATGGAAGCACACGAGTACCAACTGAGGATAGCGACCCACCAAGAGAGTGAGTGGACGTTCAAGTGGCGGGCTGCGCTGTCCCCTCGACGGCTGGGCGGTGATCGCTGACGGAAGAGACGGGGATTTAAGTGAAAGGGCAGCATTGATAGTGCTACACTGATAGCCTCCTAATTGCGCAATAACTGTATGGCCGGTTGGGAAGGCGCCAGCAGCTGGCTCGGCCGCTTTGTATCGGTGATAAGTTCGTGCATTCCGTAATGTTCATCTCCGTCGAAGCTGAGCCGCCTTCCAGAGAAGCGCCCTTGTGATTAAAAAAGCCCAAGATGCGGTGCGCTCACGCACAATTCTTGAACATTTTGTTCAGAGTAATATTCTGATGTTGTTTTATTTTTTTATTTATTTACCCTCAAGGACAAAGGCATAACAGAGGGGACTGGGAAAAATAAAATCAAATATAGCAGCAAGATACAGTGAATAATGATAACAATTTCAAACACGCATCTATTTAAGTAATGGTGGTTAGTGCTTCGGGAAAACGTTGGTTTTCAATGATTGATACAACGTCAGCAGGAAGGTGGTTCCACTCGATTGCTGTGCGCGGAAGGAAGGACTCAGAAAATGTTTTCGTTTTACACAATGGAATACCTACCTTATGGCGATGATCAATACGATGGGACATATATTGCGGTGATAGAATAAATATGTCGTGATGAACGGTATGGTAGTATATGTTATGAAAGAAATTCAAGCGGCTAACTTTTAGACGTGCTGCCAGAGACGGAAGGAAGAGGCTGGCTTTCATGGCTGTTATACTAGCAGTGCGATTGTAGTTGGAGAGAATGAAACGAGTTAAGTTATTCAGAACATGTTCCAAGGCAGTAATTAATTTTGCATGCATAGGATCCCACACAAAAACAGCGTGTTCAAGCTTTGGTCGTAAAGTATTAGTTTAACTGAAGAAGGTACGATTTTTGAAGATGCAAGCGATTCTGCCAAGAATCTCTTGCATAAAACATTTGAAGTGGCACGCGAGGAATCGCGTCATAAGGGGTCGTGCATGGGACGGTGTGTGCACTCAAAACGGACCATGAAATTTGCCGCTTCCACGTTGTTTTCTTTGAGTTACTTAGACCTGACCTTTCTTCTTTTTTCTTTTCTTTTCTTCCTTTGACACGCGCACGTGGCTTGTGATGATGAAGCTCTGCAGCCGTGGCGCGCACCAGCATGTGTGCGTCGTGAGCTATCACTGCTCATGACGACTGATGTTCGCTGATATTTGTGTAAAGCCTAATTTCTATGTTACGCCGTGTTTATCAGTGAACCCTCAGTCCTGAAGAAGACTACACCCTGCAGCTAAAATAACGAACTTTGTTAGCTCTGTAAAACCTGATCATTCGGCAGGAAATGTTACAGATGCCATTCAAGTAGACAAAAAAGCGGGCATACGAGCATGCATTTTTATGAATGAGCCTTTATGTTCCGTGAGTAGCGGCAGAGTTGCCGGGACTTCTTGAGTACAAATATTCCGTGCCATGTCACTCATAAAGACTAGAAAGAAGCTTGAGCAAGCGTAACTTCCACCTGCACATGGGAGGTTTCAACCTGCACTTTGTTAACTATCGTGTCTAAGAATAAAAGAAAAAGAGCTATTTTAAGCTCTATGGTCTCTAAACACATTTGTCAGAGTCCATAGCTGTTGTTTGGGCTACATTGTGCAGTGCCAACACGTAGCTTAAGAAGCTCACATTTAAATAATGTTAATATCCAAAAACATGACCTTCAGACAACGAAAAAAATAAATAAAATGCAGAACCACCACAAAGTCTCGACAAGAAATGCTGGACGCTTATTAAAAATGTCCGCTCGTCAAAAAGATTTCAAGAAAGCCTTGCAGTGAAGAACAAAGAGCGTGCTCCCTGCGCATGAAGGTTTCAAACGAGCATTGTATTCTGTGTTTTAGCGCAGTCCTGAGTCCATGCTGCGTGTTAAGGCTTAGAAAATAATTTAGATTTTTCCCCGTTTTCGTAATCCAAAAACTTATATGGGAAGTTATACGGCATTTCCTTACAGAAATCAAAAACAACGAAAAAAAAATACACCCGACTTCAGCAACTCCTCCGGCTGTGAACGCATTTACTGTAACAGCAGCATTCTTACGCAGTAAAGGCCAGCACTTTTATTTTCGCTTGCCTGCTTCTTTCTCAAATGACTGCGTTCGCACTTTACGGGGAGCTAACTGGACAAAAACCGAGTGGTCGGAGGGTGTCCTCTCAGCATGTGCTTTCTAGGGAAAGAAGTTTCGCCGGTACGACGAGAAATGGTGATCCTTGTCGTCAAACTGCACTATGCCAAACACTTCATTGGAGTCGTGAAAGTTGATATGCTATACCGCGACTGTCTGTCTAGAAAATATGAACTTCGGCTCAGCCTTTTATATTGTCTGACACACCCTACAATTTATCTGCAGGACAGACCAGCTATTTTGGAAAGCTTGCCGTCGGATTATATGGGACTATATGCCGGTCTGTTGGAAATCGTAAAAGCTTGTAAACGGAATAAAAGCTATGAATCACTGTCTCAATACATCTCTCAACAGCAGAACACATGAGTACAGTTTAATATGTATGGGTACAATCGATGGCGTTTTGGGACCCCCAAGTGCACGTGACGAGAGGGCAACAACTAATATAAATGAGGGCAGAGAGCTTGGATTAAAGTAGTATGCTCTGGCAACCGTTTATGCACAGTGTAAGGAGCCGAGTGAACGCGAAAGACCGATGTCAGATTATGATGACACAAAAAAAATGTAGGGCACGTAAAAATGTCGGCAAACTCTATGATGTTCTGTAAAGCTACTTCTTCCTGAAACTGCGCATTTTATCGTGAGCTGGCGACTATAAAGTACGCGCCCAGATATCGTGGATGTATTGTGAGAGCTTAGACGAGCACATTATCAGCGCTACTTCAGGAGTTGGCAGCCTCGACAAACCCGGTCCTAGCGAGGCCCCTTGAGCGCACTTCGTTCATTAGTTCTGTCAGCCGTCGCCGCAGCGCCACACTCATGCATTGACTTCTATAGATGTAATAAATAGTCCAATGTTCCTCAATTGCTTCGCCATGCGCCTCTGAGACCTCTAGCTATCGCATCCAGCCCTCACAGTCCACATACGCGTTATGACTTTCGCAAAGAGTACCCAAGGCAATGTCTCAACGCTTTGACGAAACA
Source organism: Dermacentor silvarum (assembly GCF_013339745.2). NCBI lineage: Eukaryota > Metazoa > Arthropoda > Arachnida > Ixodida > Ixodidae > Dermacentor > Dermacentor silvarum. Next base: position 113,960,051 of record NC_051156.1, on the reverse strand, counting down.
CCGAGCATCGCTTTGCCGGGTGATGCCCAGGCTTGCTTCCGGCTCAAGTCTGCGTGAAAACTGACCACTTTACGTTGTTGACAGAACGTTATCGCGACCGAATGCCATTGACGAGCTGATAAGAAACAAGAATACGCGCATTATCTTCAGGCATCCTTGCGAGGGCCTTAAATTTATCGCTCGTCATACGCTCTGGTGTAAGTTACGTGAACACGAAATAAATGTATCTAGGAAATTGAAGGCAAACACAACCGCAGTGGTCGCATGATGGCGGCAGCATTGACCTCCAGGCCACCCCTGGAGAGACCGGCGCTGCTATCGCTATGACGCAGAAAGTGGCATCACGTGACTCGCATTCGCGCCTTTGTCGCCGCCAACGCAGCTCGCTGGCTGGGCGGCTGAAGCCTTGATTGTAGGGTTGCAGATAACGTCCTTCAATCTCAATGCGACAGTTTAGTCGCCCACCGTTACAGCGTAGTTTGTTGCTCGGTGCCGCAGTGCCGGACGTATTCTACCAAACCCGTGTGAGTTTTAACGTGTATCCGAAAAAGAAGCGGGTGCGAGGTGCTTGGCTGATAAAGTCACTGAAAACTAAATAATACGGTGATAGTAAGAGTCCAGCCTTTATACGCAATGCCTCACGACTTCAAGTGTAGTAGAAAGATGGAGGAATTCCAACATTATACTAATCCCTAAGAAGGAAGAAGTTAAATTTAAGAATCATACACCCAATTGCTTGCATTCAGTACTGCATAAAATATCCACCAAGATTATTTCCGATTAAACCAGGGCAACACCACTTCAATCAACCAAGCGAAAAAGCTGGTTCCGGAAGGGATATTCTATAACAGATTGCGTCTATGTCATCAGTCAGGTAATTGAGAAATATGCGGAGTACAATCAACCTCTCCATAACGCTTTCATAGATTATGAAAATGCATTTGATTCAGTAGAGATACTAGCAGTCATGGAGGCTTTGCGTAATGGAGGAGCATAAAAAGAATACATGAATATCTTGGGAAATATCTATAAAGATTCTACAGGGGTCAGGAAAGGAGACACTATGTCTCCAACTATGTCTCCAACGCTATTCATTGCATGCTTAGAATAAGTATTCAGGCTATTAGACTTGGAAGGCTTAGGAGGGAGGATCAATGGCGAATATCTCAACAAGCTTCGATTTGCAGTGACATTCTCCTATTCAGAAACAACGGGGACAAATTACAACAAATGGTTAAGGACCTTAACCGAGAAAGTGTAAGAGCTGGGTTGAAGATTAATATGCAGAAGACAAAAATAATGTTCAATAGCCTGGCAAGGAAACATGAATTCAGGATCACCAGTCAGCCTCTAGAGTCTGTAAAGGAATATGCTTATCTAGGACAATTACTCACAGGGGGCCCTGGTCATAGCAATATAATTTACAGAAGAATAATAATAGCTTACTTTGCACACGACAGGCATTACCAAATCCTGACTGTGATCTGATCTTACCAGTGTCGTTGAAAATAAAATTGTACAACCATTGCATTTTACCGGTGCTAACATATGGGGCAGAAACTTGTTGGTTAACAAAGAAGCTTGAGAACAAGTTAAGGACCGAACGAAGAGCGATAGAACGAAAAATGTTAGGCCTAATGTTAAGAGACAAGAAGAGAGCGGTGTGGATCAGAGAACAAACGGGGATAGCCGATATTCTAGTTGACATTAGGCGGAAAAAATGGAACTGGGTAGGCCATGTAATGCGTAGGATGGATAACGGGTGGACCATTAGAGTTACAGAATGGATAACAAGAGAAGGGAAGCGCAGTCGAGGACGGCATGAAGTCAGGTGCGGCGATAAAATTAGGAATTTTGCAGGTGCAAGTTGGAATCAGCTAGCCCATGACAGGGGTAATTGGAGGCAGGTTAACTGGAGAACCTTCATTCTGCAGTGGACATAAAAACAGGCTGATAATGATGGTGATGATGAGGATGAAGTGTTGGGCAAGCGATGCACATAGAGCTTGTATGTAGCATGCTCACCTTGTTTCGACATCAGTCAAAATACCTTGCGCAGAGATGCATGCGACTTGCATGCGACTTGCGTGCGCACACAGGGCGGAAGCGCCCTATTCAGGAGACAAAAATATAAACAGTTGAAGTTCCACGTATTATAACATACCGGTGATACATCATCGTCCAGCAGTATTTCAGGCGTAATTGGCCAGCCACACTCTCCTCAAGGGCACACCACAAGGAGCACCCATCTCACCCACGCTCTTCAATGTCGCCATGATCGGCCTCGCAAGAAACTTGCAGGACGTAGAAGGCCTCCGCCACGCCTTCTACGCAGACGACATAACACTCCGGACCACAACAGCGTCCCTTATTTAAAAAGAAGAACGGCTGCAAACTGCGGCTGACCTCATCCAAGAATACGTCAGCCAACGGGAACTACAATGCTCGCCCGAGAAATCTGAACTCATACGAGTCTGGCGAGGCCGGGGTAACCACACAGTCCCCACAGACCCAACACGAAAACTAGAGGTACACCTCAACGGGGGCCTCATACCAGAAACGTCATTGCTCAGGGTGCTGGGCGTGTGACTGCAGTCTAAGGAGCGTGCTACCCACACCCTTACGCTCCTCAAAACCAGTGTCAAGGCGATATCACGCATGATATCCCCTGTAACATCCAAGAATAAAGGCTTGAAGGAAGGGGACACGCTCCGACTGGTCAAAAGCCTGGTGGTGAGCAGAATCACATACAGCCTGCCCTACTACCATCTCACACAATCCGAGACGAAACAGGCCGACACGCTCTTGAGGATGGCTTTCAAGACCGCTCTCCGCCTGCCGATGAGTACATCGACTGAGAAATTGTTGGCGCTGGGGTTACACAACACCATCAGCGAAGTCAAAGAAGCCCTTCACGTCTCACAACAACAGAGACTTGCGCGGACTCACACGGGCGGACAGGTACTACAAACCTTGGGCTTCAAAGCCGCAACAATACGAACCCAAGAAACCTGCACGATACCTCGTCACGTCCCGGACAGGTATCACATTGTTCCAATACCACGTTACATGGACCCTAACCTACACTCCGGAAGGAGGAAAGCGAGGGCCCAGTACATAGAGAAAACATTCAGGTTCCATACCACGGCCCGTTTTACGGTCGCCGCTATGTACGGAACGAAGAAAAAGGGCAGTGGTCTGCGACCGCCGAGGCCACGTCACCTCCAGTGCATCGACCCGCCCCTGCACGATCACGGAAGCCGAAGAGCTGGCCATTGCGTTAGCCATCCGCGAAGGCCAACAAGCAAACAAACTACTGACGACCCTCACGGATTCCCAGCAGGCCTGCCGCAACTTCCTACAGGGAAGAATCGCAAGACCTGCGGCACAAGTCCTAGCCCAAATACGCAAGGAGGACACTGACGACAACACCATCCAAACCATCATTTGGATACCGGGCCGCGCTGCCATCACGAGTAACCTGTATGCCGAGAGAGCAGCTCGAGAACTTGCAAATAACCGAGCACTCATCACGCCGACTGCAGATGACCCTAACCTAGTTGACCCCGAGTATTCAGCAATCCTGAACTAACACAGAGGGAGTCGCTTGCGATATCTCTCCCCCCCATCCCTCGAAAACTAAAGACAGAGGATGCCGCTGCCTGGCGTAGGCTCCAGACAGGCACTTACACGAACCTACACAAATTACATCGCATGCACCCCACAGACTACAGGGACGAATGCCTGTGGTGTGGGGCCACACCAACCCTATACCACATTACGTCGCAGTGCACGCTACACAACATAGAACACCATGACACGAACACCACGAGGGAGAAATGGGAGGCACTGCTGTCCAGCTCGGCCCACGACGTTCAGCTCAAGCTGATTCAGAGAGCAGAGAAGATGGCAAGAGCCAGCGGAGCCCTGGACTAGGGGCCCCGACCATTAGGGATGCCCCTTCGGGACAAGACAAAACTCTATCTTTGTAATAAAGTTTATCTATCTATCTATCTATCTATCTATCTATCTATCTATCTATCTATCTATCTATCTATCTATCTATCTATCTATCTATCTATCTATCTATCTATCTATCTATCTATCTATCTATCTATCTATCTATCTATCTATCCCCGCGACGAATGCTCTGAACAGTACTGTTATTGTGGCAGAAATGCGCATAGCTAGTTTTGTAAAAGGTCATGTGAACTAAATAACCAATATGAAAGCATTAGGTTGCTCGCTCGCTAAAGACACCTACACATCAGACTGGGATCTATGCGGTAGGTTGTTTTGCAGCGAAAACGCCGCACGTACAACGCTTAGAATACGCCAACACCCGGAATTAACCGTAGGTGAACCACTGGAGATGCCGAACAGTTCGCAGCCGGTTTCACGCGACGTCACTTGCTATGTCACGGATAGATTCCAGCAGGTGGCACCTTGCTATGTCCTTGAGGCAAATACCATTGGCAGCACGATCAGGCGTGTATTCTAGTGTTACAATAAAACTGTTGTTTGCTTTCTAGGACATCTCTATTTATTCATTTATAGGCACCACCAAATCATTTTCGTGGTGCCTAGGCAAAAGGCAACTGTTCACTTATAACGGCACGCGTGAGAGCACTGCGATTGCAGCGCGCAAGTGGGCATGTCCCTTGCTTTTACAGTGGTGCTTTTAATGCGACTAGATTAAGCACTCTAAAACTTTATGTGGCAGTTTTCAGGGTTGTAAAAGAAAAGAAGAAAGAAAAGCGACATATTTGAGTGATATAATATTTGTGAAAGCTTGGCGAATGCTAGAGGAAATATGCAGGGAAATTGGGAAGTACGTTTGTCAATTAGGGTTTCAATGAAAATTCGTAAATCCTTGTTTTTGGGCCGTTTGGAGGTGTTTTATGAAACACTTCAAAAGTTTCTCCGGTTGTTTGAGAGGACCGAACACGGCAGAAATTTAATACTTTAAGAGAATAAGGGCCACTTTTTCGGGGAGTGTACCGAAAATTTGAAGTGTGTAGGGTGATTATGTGCTTTGAAAATATTTACTAAATACTCGTCTACACACAATTGTTCTTGCGGTATACAAGTCATGCAGTAGCTTTTTGCTTGATCTGCTCGGTGAACTATGTAAGCCCCGGGGTTTATATTTCACTAAAGTAGGAAGCATGCTGTGAGTGACGAAGGCTATGTTTAACATGTGTAGGTTATTTCTAGTCTTTACAGAAAGTAACTGATTTAAGCGTTCTAGTGTGTCATACTGCCGTTATCCGCAATGTTTACCAGGTTCATGAAAGAACTGCGCAAGACATAAACGTCAAATACAGTAAAAATAGGGCGAGTGCTTAGTATACTGTGTGGCAAAAAGTTAATGCTACTGGCTTGAACAGAAGGGCTAAAAATATTTATTGAACACTCGTTTGTTTCATTATTTCCTTGCGTAATACGAGGATTGTGCTCGGATTATCCGGTGTCCTAGGTGAACTTTACAAGTCACCTTGTATATGTTGCACAAAATGAAAGGGCAGGTTATGAGTAACCTTGGTGTACGCAAGGTTACTCATAACCTGCCCGACGGAATACTGGCTGGTCGGGTGAAGGAAAATTTGATCCTTATCAACTAGATCCTTAGCATGATGGTAAGGTTCCAGATGCTTCTTATGTATTTTCATCATTTTTGTATCCTTTTGGCAAATAAATTAAAATAAGAAACAGTGGTCCCGGTGGGAGTCGAACCCGGGCCTCCCGGGGTGCGAGACGAGCATGCTTCCACGACGCCACGGCGGCTCCGCGGTTCTGGTTGCTAAAGGTGGATCTAGTGCGTGCGTCGTTGTAGACGTCACGTCCCAGTCATCTGGCTGACTAATAATTATGGTGTTTTACGTGCCAAAACCACCATATGATTATGAGGCACCTCGTAGTGGGGGACTCCGGAATAATTTAGACCACCTAGGGTGCTTTAACGTGCACCTAAATCTAAGCCCACGGGTGTTTTCTGCATTTCGACCCCATCGAAATGCGGCCGCCGTGGCCGGCATTCGATCCCGCGACCTCGTGCTTAGCAGCCCAACACCACATCTGACTGACTAAAGATGTGGCCTAATGCGCGCGTCATTGGGAACGTGACGGCGCTGCCAATCGGGAGGACGTGGCTGCACGTCATGAGTGTATAATATAAGAAGAACCAATGTCATATTGTACTTGGTATCCTGTGATTCCTCGGCAGAACATTTGCACGCGTCACAGAAAAAAGGTAACTGATTTAACCAGATGTCCTGACGTAACACAAGTGCCACAAAAATTAAGCTCAGCAAGCATGGGGGAACGCTATCGCAAGTTTCTGCGCATGTTAAAGGCGTCTAGAAGACGTAAAGCCTTTGTAAAAGAATATTTGAACAACTTCTCGAAAGCGTCAAGCTGCCGTTTTCAACTGTGTTTCTAAATGTCCCGAAAGAACTCTGCCTTACAGAAAGTTCATATTATGTAGAAATATGGGAAATTTTATCTGCCATGCGTACCAAAATTTTGGCGTTCCTGGCCTAAATATTAGCGTTAAAAATACTTATCGAGCCCGGGATGCTATCGTGGCCAGAGGATTCCTGGAATGAGGGACCCTCCCACCTAGAATGATCCACAGCTCAAACACTCGGGAACACTGTCTCGAAAAATAAAGTTTATTTCATCATCATCATCAGCCACAGTTGCCTCGTTTTTTAAGATCTGTGATATGAGGTTGCGCTGGAGTTCTCGGTGAAATAAACTTCTTTATGTTTGGTCGGCAAAGTAGAAAGTGGGTGGGTTATTTCGGGCCTTAGCAATAAATTACGCATGCAAGCGCTCTGGAGTGTTATGAGGGTGTTTTACGAGTGGCGCAGATTTTACCTTGTTGCCCTGGCAGAAATAGAAGAGCAAAGTTCAAATTTAGCGGAAATGGGTGCAAGGGTACGATAAATCCCTGTGCGAAATTAAATGCTTGCCCAAAACATGTCGCATTAGTAAAAAATTCCTAATCAAGTGTCATGAAGTGTCACACGGTCGCTATCAGCGATGCTTCCCAATGTCCCGACAGAACTGTAAAGTACACCAGGTTTATATCTACCTGAAATGGAGGCCACGGTAAATGCAATGTGTTACAAAATTGTCGCGTTCCTGACTTAATTAGAAACATTGCAAATAATTACTCGGTCCTCGTTCATTTCCTATTCCCAATGGTCATGTGACGTCTGCAGTTGATCTTTGCGTTCTTGGTGAACCAAGCAAAGCAACCTGTTTATATTTGTTTAAAATAAGGTGCACGTTATGGGGCATGTTTGGTCACCGGCGACAAATTACTGTCTCGTCCACATTTATTTCCCCTGTGCTTTCCTCGATGTCATTGCCTTCATTGACTATATATGACCGGCATGACTAGGCATGACCGAGCGCTTTAATCGAACTCTTGTTGACATGCTGGCCAGGTACGTTGCATCCGACCAAACCAAATGGGACCATGCTCTACCATTTATGACTTACGCTTATAATACCGCCACGCAGACGACCACAGGATTTTCGCCCTTCTTTCTCCTGTACGGACGCGAACCTTTTTTCACAATGAACACTATCCTTCCGTACCGCCCTGACAACACAGAAACCACTACCTTGTCTGAAGCTGCTGCACACGCAGAAGAGTGTCGCAAGCTATCCCGTATCTTTACTTCAGAAGACCAGCAACGCCAGAAGCACCTTCGAGAAACTTCCCCTGCTCCTGCATCCTATGCTCCTGGCTCGCTAGTGTGGCTTTGGGTTCCAGCCCCTACCCCTGGACTGTCACCGAAACTCGCGTCGAAGTACCAGGGCCCCTACCGCGTGATCGAGCAAACGTCTCCAGTCAACGATATCGTGGAACCGCTCGAGCTATCTCTGGATCATCGCCGTCGAGGACGCGACATTGTGCATGTCCAGCGTCTCAAGCCGTACTATGTATGATCCGCCTGTCTTGTCCTACCCCTAGGTCACCGGGACGGCTTCTTTTTTCGCGGGGGAGATAACTGTACTGTGAAATAAGGAGCAGTGGGGATGTGTCTGTGAGAGAGAACGACGAGAGAGATAGGCCTTGTGTCGTGCTCGATCGGCTGTGCTACCTCTCGCTGCGTTATCGTGCTAGTCGCGAACGGTGACTTTCCCAAGTGCTTCATAATATATATATATATATATATATATATAAGTGCGACCAGCGTCTCACGCTTCACATATGTACACTTTCTTCCACTTGGACACTCCTGACAAAAACGCAATAATAGTATTGCTCAGCACCTGAAACTCATGTAATGTCACTGGCCCCTCTTTGTGGGCAGCGCAGTGGTGCCTGTGCGATGCCATTACAAGCCCTACACGGTGTGTTAAAGCTTTTTAGGGATGCCAGATATTTGGACGCGCCCGCGTATGTTGCATACACGTATAGCCGCACCCACGCATGCTTAGAACACCGTCCGAGAAGTTCAAGCGCAATATTAAACCTTGCTATCGCTGTCACTGCTTCCTCTTTCGGGTGAAACTGCCAATTATATGTTAAGTCAATGACAGTGATGGGAATGTGCCGATATGTTAGACTCTCACTTCATAAAACGCTTGCAGAAAAAAAAAAAAACAGTACAAGGCATCCCATAAAACCACAGAATTCAGTCGTTCATCTCGAAATAAAAAAATGGGTCGCCTCTTGCGACTATCTCATACAGCTTCCAGGTCAATAAAAGTTCATGTTCAGCTAATACTATAAAATGGCAAAATGAAATCATTTAGCCTGCGTAGTTTTGGAGTTCCCCTGAAGCTGCCGGCTTCGTAATTATTCCTCGATGGCCAGATGTTTATGCCACCAGTCTTGTTTTTACAGCGAGTAGTCAAAATATGGTATTTCTACAATCTATAAAACAATGATCAACGGTCTCACAGCGCAATTGAGTTTCTACCATTGAGGAACACTAGCGGGCATTAATATAACATGCTCGGGCTGCTGGGTCTGCATAGTTTTCGGACAGCTAGATCGCCTTGATAAAATTTCGTTCTCCCTACTAGATAGCTCGTCCTACCGTGAAACTGCAGCTTATGTAAGCATTGCGCACAATGTGCAGGAACTTCTGCCAGACTTGATGAACTTGTAGGGTGCATGTGTGTACTTACATGTGCATTGAGTGAGTGAAAGGCGATGTTACCTCTGCAGTATGATATCCTCAGTTTTTGTTTACTGTGCATTAAAGAAAAATACAGTTTGTCAGTTCCGTCTACAGTATAATACAAGTTTCGTCCAAACATCGATGCAGTGACAGTAATAGCGATGTTTAGAGTGGCGCTTACGCTCCATGTACGGTGTTCTAATTTTACGCGTGTTGCGACAAAATGGATTGACGTAGCACGCAAGTTAACCACTATTGCCTAGAAGGAACATCGCCTCGGCAGCTCTTTAGGCGTTTCACAACGCTGAAGTGACGAGGAGCGCCACTAGTGGAGGCGTCGCATCTTAAGGGCCCATTCAGACTTGCGACTAGACGACGTCCCGCGACCGATTGCGACTGGCGACCAGAAAGCTACTCTAGACGAACGATGTTCACACTGACAACTGCGACCGACGAGTCGCTCAAGCGAAAGGTCTCACGTTATGCCGTTCACATCTGCTTGCAATGTCATCACCGCGTAAAATAAGCGTCGGCGTATACGGACGTCCTGTTCTTGCGCATCTGATTGGTTGAGCTGTTCTGCGACTGCGGTCGCACGACTGAAAAATCGAGCAGCGAGCGACTGGAACGAAACAGTCGCCTTTCGAGAATAGCCACCATTTGCCACTACTTGCGACTAACTTGGTCGCGCGACCTCACCTATAGTCGCAAGTGTGAATGCAGGAGCTGGGCTGTACAGGTCGCGTGCTGGGCTGTGATAGCATAAACATTGGAATCGTTCATAGCCTGAAGAGAGTGCGGGGAGCAGGCGTCTCACAGCGCGCTGGCCACGTATGCAGAACGAACACGTAAACACGTGCCAGCAAAATAGCTTCAAAGCGTGCACTCTGCGTCGAGGACACCCAGGCCCGAACGTCGCGCCGAATAGGAGCGTCTTCGCTACCACGAATGTATGCTGGCTCGAATACGGGAGGCAAGGCAACGACGCGTGGCGGCCATGAAAGACGACGAGCGTTGCCAGCACTACTACCAGAAGTGAGGAGCGCAACACCAACGCGTGGCTTCCGTGGGAGACGAGGAGCGTGGTGAGCACCACGTCTAGGCGCGACAAGCAGAACAACAATTATCTTCAATCAAAGCAAACAGCATCGAAAGCTTCGCTTGCACAGATTCGCAGAGTGTATGAGATCCGCATGCTTTTGATCACTTTGGCTCACATTCCTTTGAGCTTGATGGGCGCCGAAAGCACAAACATTACTTGGATTTTGTTGCCATCTTCGTTATCTTGTGCGAGATGCCAGGAACGTACGGCATCCCGATAAGCCACCGTCATTTGGCTTCTTCATCGTTCTGCTTTGTTTTCGAGGGCAACTGCTGTCAGAACCTGGTTGGGGGATCCGCAGTCGACGAGGTACGTTATACGTACCTTCGTTGAGGCATGCCTCTATGCTTTCTTCAGGTGCCCTGGTTGAAAGCTCGTGCAAGGAAGACTGCTTCAATGTGCCTATGAGCTAAAAGCGACAAAAAGCTTACTGAATAATTTTGAGCAAATAAATGATGTGAGCGAGGATCTCTTGCCTCTTGGTTCTCTAAGAGCAGCCAGGCATCAAAATTGTGTGAAGAGGTGGGGCCTGGCTAGGCAAGTGAAGAGAAATAGCAAGTTATGGTCTAGCCCATTCTTTACCGTCAAGACGCTTACTAAAGAAGACTAATGCTCGGAAGGCACGTAAGGAATACTCTTAAGGCACGTGGCAAAGAAAGCTGGTTGTCTTTATTCCTCCAAAAGCACCTCAGAAGTCTTAACGCAACGGACCCTTTCCTACTCCAGAAGAACGTAAACTTTATTATCAAATCATTCAGATTTGAGTCCGGCGTATTTTTAGTGGGTCTGGACAGCCGCCGCGGTTCCGAGACCTTGTCTCGAAGCGGCTTCCTCGGCTCGCTGCACGGCCCAGAGTTGACTGTCAGGTTCGAGCTGAGCAGTGTGGTCTTCCAATGCGAGCGGAGGCTGGCGGTGGAAGAGACGGAGGTGTCGGCACTGCCCGAATTGTTTGTTTTGTCCTGACATTCCGATAACATGTGATTATGTGTGGCAACCTCGCCACACAATGTGCATCTGTTTGAAGTGTACATGTCTGGATACATGGCGTGCATGAGTCTGGGGTTTATGTAAGAATCAGTTCGTAATTCCCACTCCAGAACTTTAACGAATTAGTCAACTACTTGAAGGACAAGTAACTAACGGTTGTTTCTTTTTGTTGACGTCCAGGACATGTTGTACAATGTCCCTAATGAAGGTGTCGTAGAAGGCATAAAGGAATACATAAGAAGCTTACGGAAATTTCAGCCACCGGGGGTTCTTTAAATCGCATCCAATTTATGGTGGCATGGTGTTACGCGGCAGCCGTCCAATCTATCCGGCACCTTCTGTGGAAGTACCGCTAAGTAGTAGACAGCTTGTCGATGGAAGCAACCGATAAATTGGCCATGTAGATAAACGAGTGTCTCATTTCAGCTATCGCCAGCCGTTTGCGCGCAGGCGCTAGTACGAGCGGGTTCGAGAGAGAAAACCTGGGGGCATATGCTCCTTGAATGTCTGACTTTGCCTAGGTACTATGGAGGAGAAATTTCTTTGCTCGTTTTGTATGCGTTTGTCCCTAGGAATGGCGGCATTGCGGAGCGACGATGTATGTTTGTTGGTTATCTCTGTGTCTAAGGGTACGTCGGACGCACGCGAATCCCAGAAGCTAAAAGTACGTCGGACAGACTTTCTCACATCTACGGCACTCGCGCTGAGTCAGTCATGCCGGATTTTTCCTTCCTCGCGTCTTACGGTGCTCGAATTTAAAAATAACATCACTCATTTTCCCGGGGCGCAGAAGGAGCCGTAGCTGAGACCGGGCCTGCTCACCTGGAGCAGTATCTTCGCTCGTTCCAGGCTTTTCGTATGCTACCTTCCGTGACTTCTGAAAAGCATTTTCAGTGTTCCCATTGCAGTTAAATAAACATCTTCCATCAATTATCTATATAAAACAGAGGTGCCCAACAAAACGCCACAGGCCCACGTGTGGTTGGAGACAATAAATTAAGCGATCCGCTACCAAGTTTACATTTATGTGATGCGCCTGTGCTGCGACCACATGTCCATACGCTGAAAACACGTTTTTTCGCCAAACATCCCACACGACTGTATATATATATATATATATATATATATATATATATATATATATATATATATATATATATATATATATATTGTGGCACACGACGCGATCCCGCAGTCCACGCCAGCAGGTTCCAGTCTCGACCGGCCGCCCAAGGGGCCGCTCGCGCGTCCCTTGCTCCCCAGCTCGTGCCACTGATCGCGCATCCGTCATCTTCTTCGTCTACAGTCGGCTCTGATGCCGCTAATCATGTCAGCGTTCCCACACTGCCCCTCTTTCTGCGAAGGCGTTGACGGAATCGGCCCACGGTGGCTGGCAGTGACGGCATGCCACCCCTACCGGCGGGCGAACCTTGTAGACTGCTTATGCAGAGAACGAGGATCGGCGGAGCCGGTAACGTCCGAGTCACCAAGGTATTCCAGGAACCCGCAGGCCCTAAACCTGGCTGGCTTCCAGGATGGACTCCTTGCGAAGATTGGGCAGACCAGGTGGTCAAGCTACGGAGTTGAAGTCTTGCAGGAACCTGAAGGCCCTAAACAGTCGCCTGACGCACACCGGGTCTGGTTTTCCTCTCCGACCTCGTTCTGACGAGTGCACGCAGCGGGTCGCCGAAAGGAGCCGCTCCCGCTCAATGCCTTGCCACCACAGAGACCACACAGCACCGCAGCACGCAGGTCGCAGGAGGGAAAGATCGCAGATGATCCCGATCGTCGCTCTAACGGTGCTGCCGCCGCCGCCGTTGGCAACTGGCCTCGAGCTCCCGATATCTCACCGGAACACTGAAAACTGCTCACCACGTCCTCTCGAGCCGTCTGTGTAGAACCACCATGCACTGCAGCGCCGAGGGACGGAGCCGCTCTTGAGGTGCGCCATCGCGCTCACGACGTCACTTGTGCCGGCGGTGCCCTTCTCGAACTGGCGGCGCCGGGAGCTGCAGCAGCGCATAGGAGACCACGCCGCCACCAGGTCCCACGTCAGGCTCGATGATGGCGATGGAGGAGGAGCTGGCTGAAGCGCTCGTCACCTAACATCAGAGGGGCAGCTCGCACCGCAGAAATGTTCCCACACCAGGCCGGGGTAGGAGTCGCTACTGGCTTTAGAACGGGCCGCTGTTGGCCTTCCACACGACTATGGTCTATCCCGAAATGCCACCGCGGCCTCACGTTACGGGCGCCAATGTGGGAAACGACTCGATCCCGCAGTCCACGCCAGCAGGCTCCAGTCTCGACTGGCCGCCTAAGGGCGCCCAGCCGCAGCTCGCGCGTCCCTTGCTTCACAGCTCGCGCCACTGATCGCGCATCCGTGATCTTCTTCCCCTACAGTTGGCTCTGATGCCGCTAATCATGTCAGCGTTGTCACAATATATATATATATATATATATATATATAGTTTTTCTATGTATCGCTCCCCCGTCCCCACTGCAGGGTAGACTGCATAGACTGAATCCTGCCCTGCAATTCGTACCTGCCAGCTAGACTGCACCGACGCGAGGCATCTCTTCTGTGTTTGTTGAGGTTGGGTGCTCACGAAAGCTTATTCAGCACTGGGGACAATGGCAGCAGTACAGCATGTGATCTCCGCGGCTGCGAGGAGAACATAGACCACCTATTGTCCAATGCATTGACGCGACTAGGTGATCATCCACTGTGAGTACTAACACTACTGTGCCCACCGATCATCGACCCCGAAGGCAGTGAGGGCACATTGGTGTTTTTGAAAACGACTGGCTTGTGCGAGCGCCTTTCACAGAGTGGTGCTGGGCACGCACGTGCACACATTCACCGTATTCCTATCTCTCTCTTTCTTCCTTCTTTTCCTATTTTCCCTTCCCCCAGTTTAGAATAGCCAACCAAGCACTTTTTAGTTACCATCACAGCCTTCTTTCTTTTATCTCTCTCTCAAATTTTTTGTCGCAGCTCTCTCTCTCTTTCTCTCTCTCATTTCACGAGTGACGGCAGCTTCTGTCGAGGTAGAGATCTTGAGCCCCAGTTCAGGCAGCCGGACGTTATCTGCAACCTCACAGAAGAGCATAACACGCGGCGGCTTTGCGTCAAAACCTCGCTGCCTCTTATCTCGATCCCCTGCTATGTGCTCGAGCATTGCGCAGTTCGCAACTGGACAGGTGAGCTGCCGTTTCTTTTCTCACACGTTCACGGCTGATACCTACTTCCGCGAAAGCTATGCGTAAGGTGTTGATGACGGTGTTGTTAGCTGCGACAGTACCGGAACTTTGCATACTGTTGAGGCGACTGTTTCAAAACCGTAGCTAAAAATAGGTACGTTGTTGACACTTCTAACGGAGATTTTAGGGCTCCAAGTTTTTTTTTTCAGCTTCTTCCAGCAGGTTTTGACCGATGCTTGTAAAGAGGTGTTTCAGTATTTCGGACATAAGCTTTTAATTAACATGCTTAGTTTTTGCTTCTAGGAACATGTCAGCCTGCTGTTGATTTCGAGCGGTACGCAGGTTAAACACTAGAAGATGCACAATCAGCCTAACAAGGAGTGTTCTGTTTTAAGACGAGGTTATGAAAGTGACTCTGTTTGTGTGCAAATTTTCGTGCTCCTGCTTCCACGGCTATTCCCCAGTTTTGCTCCTGTATTTGAATCGTGTTCCAACTTCCGCGGCTGTTCCCAGTTTTGCTCCTGCTTTTGAAGTTCTGTTGAAGAGTTCCATAAGGACATCTTGCTAATTGGTCACCAACTCTCCTTTAAGACAGAGCCGCGTGCTAGAACTGATGCAAATGCGTGTAGTGATTACTCTTATACACTAAACGTATACGCATGCTTTCCATTGCCGCATCTGCTCTAGGTCGTAGGAGGGCAAACACCCGGCTTTCTCGAGATAACTCTATCGCGAGGCTTTATAGCGGCTCTCGGCACAGCCTTGTGGAGTCGTTTACCTCTTATATTAAGGAAGATCACGGAGTTGGACGGAAGCCAGCCCTTTGCCATGACCTGCGATAGCAAAACGTTGCTCTGATAGTTTACGCACCAAAGCTGCACTTCATTTACAAGGCTGTGCTTCATATAGTGTGAGCGAGGTTCGGCATTTTAACTTTACTCGTGCGTCTTAGAACAGAAGTGAAGCATTCTGTCCAGAAGACGCACAATGCGTCTTGACGATGTAATGGTTGGGAGCTCTTGAATCGCTTGCATTGTTTTGCAGTCTTCTTGCCATAACACGTTCAATAGACTGGTTCGAAGCGGCCCATAGGTATAGTGGCTACTGGAAAACTACCGCTACTAGCAAGTTAGCGAATGCCTTGCGCGTCAATAGCAATTTAACCACCTCAACGTCATCGCTCTGTACCCTTGTGTCATGGGTGCCACATGTGTACTTTAGTCAACGCAAATAAATAATGACACTTACAAAGAATGTTACCACGAACTTGAAAATAATACTTATTTTATTGTAATTTTGGTTCTATCTGTATGCCATTAGCAAAGGCCGGCAGTACATTTTATGCCTTTGAATGAGGTGCAATATTCTTAGTTTAGTAAAAAGCCCATCAACGTCGGTATTCTATAGGTTGTGTGCTACACGGTATGTTCGTTATGAGAGTAATATTTTACTACCCGTAATGCACATTTGTGGAGGCGTAGTTTACATCGGAGTCTGTGGACCACACAACTGCGCCATTCTGCAATTAGATCTACAAATTTCTGGAGGCCTAGTAGGCATCGAAATCTGTGGCTTACCCGCCAACTTTTTATAGTTGGCGGGTATTCTGACATCGCTAAAATTTCTACCTATACCTTACGGTTGTGCCCGTCTTGTGGTCTGTCTCTGGTAGATGGCCATACGTACTTAACAAGTGCCAGCCAATCGTGCAACACGCATGGAGCGGCATCCTGTGTGGTAGTTCAGCATATTTACATGTGAATACGAACGCCCTGTAAAAAACATAGAAAAACCCATTGGAACATATTGGGGCCCCATATAAGAAACACGTATATGCATCCATATATCATGTGGGCAAGTCCCATATATCGCAAGTCCCATTTTCACATGGGGATCAACGACGACCATGACGACGACAACGACATGCCACGTCGGGGAGTTCGCAAAGGAAGATTTGCTTTAAAAATAAAAACCTAAGCACACATTGTGGGCTTATGGGAACGTATAACGCATACCTACCTCCTAATACGGGTGTTTCACTTAACTTGAACCAAATTTTAAAGTTATGCAAATGCTACGTAGCTTGACAGAACCAAGGTAATGTTGTATGCCGTCGCTTGGAGATTATTTTTTGCATTCCACCTAATTAGATAATTACTCTTTATTATTTAATAGACTTCTTAATTATTAAAATTAGGTTAAGAAAATGAAGGAGAAAATTGTAGAGCAACATGAGAGACGCGGGATACAAATTTCTGTTGTTCAATACGTGTTACATAAAAGTGTTTTTCCGAGCTTGAAAGAGGCCCGCGAATACATGCAAAGTGCCTCGAGTGGCCAGCCGCGCGGCAATTTTGCGCGCATTCGTGGGCTTCTTTCAGGTTCTGAAAAACGCTTTTATGTAACACGTCTTGAACAACTGAAAGCTGTATCGGGAGTTTTTCATGTTGCTCCACAATTTTCTCAACGACACTTTTAATAAATTGTAATAATTAAGAAGTTGATTATTTAAGACTAATTATCTATTAAGGCAGAACGCAAAAATAATCTCAGTATCTCCAAGCGAAGGCAAAGAAAATTACCTCGGTTCGGTCCAGTTACGTAGCAGTTGCATACTTTTAATGTTTGGCTCAAATTTCGTGGTACACTCTGTATATAACAGCGAATTATATTCACCGGATTCTTTCATTTAAACTATTTTTATGTTTTAGCCAGTCTGTATGTGACAAAGGGTTTGTGCCCATTCTTGGCTTGTCCTCCAGAATGAATATGCGCATTTCTAACAAGAGATGTATACAGTCTTAAATATATTTCCATTGTATGTGCCAATGTGACACAATCAATGTAGAAGTTCAGGCCTTTGCGGTGCATAAATAAAACCATGTGTGTGTGGTTGCACGCTTCATAGGATGAAAATAAACACAATAATATACATATTCATTAGTTGTATAGCATTTCTTTACCCATTTCACTAAAGCGTCGCTTCATGTTGATTCCAATATGCATATTAGATCTGGTAATTTTTGAAGGCAAGGTATTCTTAGCTGACTTGAGATGGATTTAGAGTATCTGACATCTGAGTACCTTGTATACACTTCTAGAAAGAAGCGGTTGGTTAAGTGAATAGTGGATGTCGTATGAATATGGCAATGCTATTGAATGATATCTCGTCATGCATAGAAAACATAGAAAAAAGTCAGCAACAAAGGATGTTGTCAAAAACAACTGTAAGTAGCCGTAAATGGGGTGGGATGCGAGTCTATGTGTCTCTGCTGCCCTCTGCCATGCCGCTGCCAAGTGCCATCGACCGCAACTGTCGCGCCCTCCACCAGGTGGCCCGGAGTGCCCGAGTTCGAAAAGTGAGGACACCGAATGGAGGAAGAGGTCAAGCTAGTTGGCAACCAAGTACAGGATAAGTCAAGCTGTAAATAGACAACTAGGAGTCATCAGAGAGAAAGTGAGAGAAATAGAGAGAGTGAATTGGATGCAAAGAATAGAAACAAAACGACCATGGATATTTACCAGAATGAGAAGAATGCAATTAGAAGAAAAAATCTCTACGATAACACAAAGGGCAGTACCTTGCTGTTTAAGGCTCGAGCCGGTTGCCCAAGGACCAAAACATACCGGAGCTAATATTCGGAACTAGATGAGGCATGTGTATGTTACAGCAAATATCCGGAGACCACTCAACGCATCCTAATGGAATGTGAAGGGATTCACCCCGTGAGAACAGTAGGTAACGTACACCTTCCAGAAGCGCTTGGGTTTAAAGTGGATGGAAGCATCAACCGGTAGGCCGTCGAGATAAGCAAGATACGTTTAGAGTATTGGTGAAAAAAAGCAGGGAAGAGATTGATACTACCTGTTTTGATCTCTTACAGTCATAGGTAGCGGTACAAGGTAGATATTGAGGGTAAAAAAATAAAATATTGAAATGTATACAAAAATGCTAGAAAAAAAACATGTATGACATAACTGATTAAATCAAGCAGGCTAGGTGACTATTTGTCACGGCCCCGTTTGAAAGGGGATACCCTTAAATCATCATCGTCATCATTGATAGGTTGCATTACTGCGCGCGCGCCACCGCGCACGGTGCGAGGCACTCGTCCTTAGCTCTCGGCCTTTAAGAAGGACAAGAGGTAAGTCGGAGAAGCGTGTTTAACTGCACATGCGCGCTGTGATCCTTCAGCGCGTTCAGAGGCCAAAACAGCCGCGCCGGCCTTACTGATCGCTACTCAGTGGCCAGCCTTGACGAAGCCCTAGCGCGCCGCGGTATCTCAAAGTGTGTGAAGGGCGAGTTATAAGTCATACTCAAGCATGGCGTGGACGCGTGCCATGCGCGGCGCAATTCGTTTAGGCCTGCGAAAAGTGGACGCCTATGCAGTCTAGCGTCTGTCGAAGTCTGCGTAAACCGGCGGCGTTCGGTTCGATTTGGCGCTGCCTGCGCGCGAATAAAACATCTCCTATCTCACGCTGAAGCTGCTAAACTGGAGTGCAGCGTGCGCTAACTTGGCTGGCCGACAGCATGCAGGCCTACAGTTGAGGTGCAATGAAGAGAGCGTGCTTAGTTTTGCGAAACGAAAAATTTGACTCTCCAACCCGTCCAGCGAAGCTGTTGAAAAGTAGCACCACAACTGCTGAGGGGGGTATGCAATGCTTTATTACTTTAGATTAATGGTAGTAATCATAATTTAGGGTACTGGGAGTAACGGGAGTTTTGACAGCACGCCGTATTACCGTTTCTTTTTCCCTTTGCCGCTCCTCGTATTCCCACTGCTCCTCGGGAGTTCGAAGTGTGCATTGCCTAGCCATAGCGGTGCTGCAAGAACAATGAAATCACCTGCTAGGCTGCTTCTTTCATATCAGAGAGGCTAGTAACGTCACTCCCCATGGGCGAGCTGCCGTCGCCGCGGCAGCTTCCGCGACAGTAATCTATACTGGGAAACGTATGCGGGGAGCCCTACATGCTTCGCAGTGTTATCAGGAGCGCCTATTCATCAATTATGCGGTTCGCATGCTTGTCTTGGGCTTGTTCTTTATTGACACGAATGCTGTTTTGCATGCTGTAGTGCGTGATTCCAAAGGATGTATGCACTTTTTGCTTCACTTTG
This sequence comes from Dermacentor silvarum, assembly GCF_013339745.2. NCBI lineage: Eukaryota > Metazoa > Arthropoda > Arachnida > Ixodida > Ixodidae > Dermacentor > Dermacentor silvarum. Next base: position 113,940,495 of record NC_051156.1, on the reverse strand, counting down.
CTGAGTGCTTGAAGCCTGCTTTACCTTGGCCGCGGGTCGGCCCGCTATTGCACGCCCTCCGAGATCGGCCCATATTTTTTCGCACGGACGACGCCACGAAAAGTGCCGACCAACGTGAGGCTAACAGCGTCGCTGTAAGAGCGCTCGTTGACCCCGCACGTGTATGCACGCGCTGCGGCAACAGCTGATCGCCACACTGCTGCGGGCCACTTTCAACGTGCCGAGCAATACAGGGGACGAATCTTGGACCATTCTGACGTTTCTGGCGTCTCCGGCGTGACGTATCCGACTTCGCCGGCCGCTGCCTGACACGCTGAAAACGGCATAATATTAACTGCCCCTGAGGGATTCGTAATGGAAACATGTTGCCGCGTCGAAACACAGCTGTCGACGCTGGCGAAAGGGTACGTAAGCGTATACCGAGGCTGCGCAAGTTCAACGGGCCAATGAAAGTTCCGACGCGCGTTAAGCACGTTCCAGCAACGCAGAGAAGAAAGCCGAAGCTCGCGAGGCCTGTCTCGCCCAAAAAGGCCTAGCGCAATCAGGCGAAGCGCACCGTCCAATCTCGAAGGTCATGCGTCACAATGCGTGATTTGTATCGTGCCCGTCAGGACCCGCAGGACGTGGAGCAGCGTTTGGGCGCCTATAGGGGAAGATAGTGGGCCAACAAAAAGACGTGGCTGCCGAGACTTCTGGCATCGTGCGTCTTCTACGTTGCACGAAGGCCAAGGAAACCCTATGGACATCATCGTGATTTTGCGTGAAATACGATACGATTAAGATACGAATTACGTCAATAGTAGACATCAATAAGAGACTGAATAGAGACATAGATTCCACATTTAGTCATCGAACCATTTGAACAACCATGTATGTCGACCTTGTCGTTTTTAGCGTCGACACTTGGTTCACACTTTCCTTTTTTTAAAATCTGCTCACATACAGTACCATGGCGTCAGCGACGTTCACCTACATCCCGGGCAGAGCTGGCTGTGGGCGGTGGCAAGAAGGGCCTGCAGGAGAGCTCTCTCGAGCTGCTCGCCAGCATTCCCGAGGAGTCTTCGCTGTCACACTCGTCCGGTCACCTGCAGCGTTCCATGCGTCAACCGTTGCTGTGCGCGCTCGTATCACTCCTGCTTTTGGCCACGGTTCTGGCCAGCTGCGCCGTGCTGGTGTACGTCGAGGTCTACTACCGGTGGTCCTTTCCGCTGCGCGTCGACTGCAACCTCGACCCCGCCGGTGGAGCGGTTGATTACGGCCAGTGCTTGCGAAGAGGGTAAGGGGTTATTACGGGACGTGATGGCAAATTTACTGTTGACACGAGAGATAATAACGGTTAGCTAGTGAGCTTTATTCGCGCAAGGAACAATGGGGGAGGCGGGGGGGGGGGGGTATATGTGAAATATTCGAAGTAGGCTACGTTGCACTACATATTAGGTTGCCCTACACAAGATGGCTTGGTGCACCTTGGTCACGGATTCAGCCGAGAGTAGGCTTGGAAACAACCAGGATGTAGTAAGGAAGATACACTGGCAAGGATAGCGGCACTAGCTCATGCGCTTCTGCTTTCGGCTTCTAAGCATACGTCTGCCATCTTGTGTGGGTCAAACGAAATGTGTGGGGAAGCGCACTTGCCAAATTGTGCGTGTTCTCTCTATTGATGTTATACTTCTAATGTAAAGTTATACGTTAAAGTTGACTGATCTCAATCGCTGCGAGCGGTATGCGGTCATATAGTCGCTGTATGAAAGGCGATATTATGCAGCCTAAAAATCTATATGGGACAAGCTTGCTAGGGCGGATTTCTGACGGGAGTTTGCAAGTCGTGATATTCTTGCAACACTCGCAAAAGGCCAGAAACGAAGGAAAGAATGCCACACATACGCATTGCTGTGCGCGTGTGCCATTCCTTGTGTTGTGTCTATGTATTTTGTGCGCTGTATGTAGATGGACTTACACGTCCGCGAAACGCACAAGGGCTGGGACATACGTCTCATACGCCCTATTTTTGCTAAACTGTGTGGAAGAGAGTGATAGCTCAGACTGTAAAAAAAAGTTTAAAAATATTGCGGCAAGATTTGTTTACTCCGTTAAAGTGACAAAATGACTCCTTTTAAAAATAAAATCATGCGTGCATGGGCATGAGGACATACAATCCAAACTCGATTGCAGTTCAATTTATGATTATTCTCTCTCAGTACAGTCCAGTGCATTCACTTATGGCATGGCTGTAACTGCTAAGGTTGGACTTTGCTCTTTAAGAGTAAGAGGGAGGATATTACTCATTATTCGTCATTCTATAGGTGATTTCATACGTACAATGTTACAGAGCAATCAGATAGGCCTTGGGGAAAATGGATACGCTCGCATATAGACCATAGCGCAAATATATATATATATAAGACAGAAAGAACAGCTGTCGAAATATGGCTTTGGGAGCCTTAGTGCAAATGAATGTTGCATAGAATGTTGCTCAATCAAGACGAAGCAAAAAAAAAAAAAAAAAAAAAAAACAGGTATACAAGAGGCATGGGATTCCTGCAGCGCCTTTGTACGACTATTTATACTGCGCCGAGACCAGGAACATCGATTCTCAAGAATCTTTGCGTGGTAGGAATTACCGTGGAACGTTGCTGGAAAGCAGCGTCTTCTTTAGTCGAGAGGCGTCCCTGCGCTCCACTTGGTCGAGTCGAGGAAGAGCTTCGAGCGACTGTCATTTTCCGTTATCGCGTAAGATAAAACGGGATGTTTTTTTTTTAAAGCGAAGCTTTTCTTTGTGTACCTCGCCGGGTTTCATGACTGTGGGTGCTGCGGCCTGGCTGTTCTCTTGCTGAATAGGCCAACCTATCACAGAGCCGGGTTCCTTGCACCACCACGAGATGGCCCTCGCATCCGCGGTGGTGCCGGTCATGCAGGGGAGAGAAAAAAAGAAAGAACCAAGAAGCTCGCCTTCGCGCATCTGCGGCAGCCGCGGCAGAATTGCATTAGGCTTACCACAATGCTTTTATAACGCCTTTCGTGGCACTTTGTGCGGACATTCAATAAACGCAAACTCCTGTTTCGATTCTTTATGCACTCACACAAAGCTTCGCTGTATATAGATTCCAACTCGTTGGGTCGGCTGCATTTTTTCCCTACAAGGATGCCCGGCCAGTGTGTAATTTGTGTGAAATGTTACGTAAATAGACAAATCTGTGTTTTTACAAGTTCTCTATTTGGGAGCTATAGTATTTGTGTTGATATAATATACAGTAAACGCTATACTCTAAAGATGTAGTAGTTATAACGCACAGTCGAATAAGGCGGAAACCGACAAATGGAGAAAAAGATTCCGGTGAGCAAAATGGAAACATTCTTCCAATAACGAGGCCAGACAGGATCTGTATTCGTGTGGTGAATTCTACCCCAAGATTAAGTAAACCAGAATAGTGAGTATACAAGCTATTTTGTTTAGTTCTATGCACACGCAAGTCTTCTGACAAAATATGAAATAGGAATGCGTACAACAGCTGTACGGTTGTTATGCACCTTGTGTGGGAATGCGAGGAAACCAATTCTGCTAGTTGCTCGTGCATAATTAGGAAATACAGCCAAGCACCCTAAACTCAAGTTGTAGTGAGGGATACATCCATATGATTGAGAACAAGGTAAGAAGAGCCCCTTGAAGTATGAAGAAATAAGAAAAATTAACAGTCATCGCCCAACCATCTATCTGCTTCCACACCAGTTGCAAGTACGTGTCAACGGACAGCGTGATACCGACGTGCTTCTTCCCCGAAGGCTACGGCTACCTCAAGGAGAGCGAATGAACGCCACGTGAACGGGACCGGATTCACGGCGCATCTGAGGAGACCAGACTTACCGCCGTTGTTTGGCGGAGAATTCAACGAGGTCGTCGTCAACGTTTCCTTCCTGACGCCTTGTAGGCTTCGTGTGCAAGTAAGTTAGCAAGAACCTAGAAGTTTAGGCAGCACTTGACCTATTCAAGAAGAGAGAACGGGAAATAAATAACGAAAGGCGGGAACTTAAGCAGACACACGTGCGGTTTACTGCCCTGCACTTGGGGAAGGGGATGGAAGAAGCAAAAGAAAGAATGGAAGAGATAGAGCGCTAGTTGTGCGCACACTTCAAAATGCGCACCAAGTCTATAAACGGTCACAGGGACCTGCCGAGTTGACGTGCTGTAAAGTGGTTAGCAGATATGCAGTACGCGTGAAACGTCAGCGGTGCTGGCCAGCCTTGTTGTGAACGTCGGGAAGATTTTGTTGTGCTACAGGGATATGCTTCCGCCCAGAGGCAAGTGCGCTGACCAGAGAGAAATGGTGGGTTCTTGTAGAATATCAGTAAAACTTCGGTTGGGACTAGTCGGTACATAGTCTCTTAATGTTAAAAAAAAATTCACCGCCAACACCCCGGACAAACCAAAAAGAAGAGATGACACAAGCACTGGCGCGTTGCTTGTCTCTTCTCTTTGTGATTTGTCCTGGGTGTTCGCGGTGAATTTTTTTCACCTTAAATTTTTGTGGAATATATGTTAGCAGTTTACCCTATCCATTTTCTTGCGTCTGCTATTCATTCCCAAAAACTATACCCTGGAGTGAAGCGTATAATAATGAGAAAGCATTACATGCCCCATTACGCAAAAATCCGTCGTAGTCGGCGTGACCGAAAGATGGTACCAAAAGTGGCCGACGGCGCAAGGAGTAAAAACACGTCTAAAATTCGCGGATCGAGGTCAGATTTCTCAGGGAGGCTCCTGTGAAGAAAGTAGAGTAATGACTTTGAAAAAAAATTGGTAGAGTTTGGCCTGGGTTGGATTTTGGTCTGTTGGTCTGGGTTGGCAACTTCGGAGTATGCGGACTGGGTCGTCTATATCTTTATTCCCTGGTGTATTCAAGAAACCCTTCCGAGAGACTGCTGTTGTCGAGGTTAGCTTATTCATACTTTCATTAAAGTTTTGCATCCATCCATCCACCCCTGATGAACGTGGAAGGATTCATTGGGAGCAAAATATTTTTTTATAAAAATAAAAGAAAGATAAAGTAATAATGAAAATAATAATATCGCGTGTACCAGGATTATTAATAAATAGTATATATAGATCAATATGCCAGTAGGGCGAAGGGGCGTAATGTTAGAATTCACTGCGTTGTCATGACTCATGAGTGGTTTCCACCAGAATGTTTCGTGTCAAGAATAGAGTGACGTAATCAATGTGACTGGGGCGTAGGAGATAATCATCCGCAATCGAGAAAAATAAACCAAGACTGAATGATTTAGAGAAACGCGCCATAGAAACCGTTTATTCACCAACACTGTAAATGTATTGCGGAGAGCAGACATTCGTACTCGCCGGTTTAAGTTGAACAATACCTATTGTTTCTTATGATTTCCATCCAGGGTATTGCGCGAACACTGTAAACATTATAATTTACACCCTTAAAAGGCAATGAGGGTGTTAATGTCTAATACCTTACACTCTTATACCCGAAAAGAATGTAATCGTGTGAGTCATAGACACATTTGCACCCTTATTCACTTTAAGGGTGTATATGATTTTACAGTGAAGCGGTAATGCAGCCACTTATCTATTGAAATTTTCAGATGATACCTGAAGGTCTCAACTGGCAATCGAATATTGTTGATGACGAAAACTCACAACGCTGCAACGAAAACGACACTGCCTACGAAGTCTCACAAACGGAGTCTGGAGGGTCATTTGGCGTTGTCGTGAGGCGGAAAGAAAACCGCACGGTAATGTGAGTATGCAAGAACGCAGACAAAGCATGCAAATTTTTTTCAACAACTTCGCTTGTATTTAACTGCAATGAAGTTTGAAACAATTTACCAGACATTTGATGAGTGAATATTTTGCTAACTGCTTTTATATGCTAAAGGGCCCCTAAGCTTCGTCTGATAAGCCCCCCCCCCCCCAAAAAAAAAAAAAAAAAAAAAAGAAACAATGTAGTGCTCCGCTCCAGGCGTTCTCGGTCCTTTTTTGACACGTCGTATTTGGCTAAACAGAAGTTTCATGACACTTCGTTGTCATGCAAAAAGTCAGCATAAATGGCTTGGCGCCATTTATGCAAGAGCACCACCAAATGTTTTTTTTCTCCTTTTTCTTCACGCATGCCACAACAGTGTGAACGCCGTCACATTACATGTTCTAGTCAACGTCACAGCACATGTGACATTGAATAATATCACCAATGAATTGGGTGAAAGAGCAGTAATTTCTGGTTTTTCAACTACAGTACATTTACTTTAATGTCGCATTGTACGTTTCAAGTATTGCGTACTTCGGCACAATTGGCAGTCGGTGTAGAAAACTTGTAGAGTTCACAGCAAGAAACATTTTATATTTGAGGGTGTTTCCTCGTGGCTATAGCTCACCCTCGTCCACCCATAAACAAATGGTTTTTAGGCGAAGTAGAACACCAAATTGAATGTGGGATCTTTCGGTATTGCACCCTTTCCCACAACACGCGTTTCGCGACAATGCGCCCTACGTTTTATTTTTGCAGCGCTATGTTTTATTCCCTCAGTATCCTAGTCGTTCGGACGTCCGCCGATGTAATGCCGAAGTGTTTTCCGAGACGTTTATATAAAAATAAAGCGAAAAAAAAAGTGTCGTGCAGCCTGAATTATAATAGCGGACCTACGGATAGCCAGTCGGAAATGTTACCTTTGGACCACTCCACCGACATAACTACAACGAATAATAGAGTACCTTAAGAATGTAGTAACGCCTCTAGCTGCTCTGATGGGCTGATGCGACGCTCTTCAGCGTTTCAGTGCCTCATGTTTTAAAGCTACAAATTAACTACAAAAGCAGTCATTCAGTCACCAACTATCCTTGGAGATACTACGTCCATATCATACAAATTACACAACTTTTATTGAAAACATATTATGTGGACAAAGCCTATACGAACTACGCAGGAGCTTAATATATGAATATCGATCACACACCCACTACACAGACCAAGGATTAACTTCGCAAATGCCAGACATGCTAAATGAATATCCAACCATACTGCATTTACTGGAGTGTGGAACTTCACGTAAAGCATTTGAAATATAGGAGAATCGCTAGCTGGAGAAGACGAAAATTATCACCATGTCTTAAATTTCAAGTATTGTACCTGCATCAGTCTGTATTAGTGCCAACAGTGCCTTTCGCAATTTCGTTTAGTATACTGCCACTTTTCTCATGCGGACACCGGTTATATGTATGTGCAATCAACTCGTTTGACCCGCCGTGGTTGCTCAGTGGCTGTGGTGTTGGGCTGCTGAGCACGAGGTCGCGGGATCGAATCCCGGCCACGGCGGCCGCATTTCGATGGGGGCGAAACGCGAAAACACCCGTGTACTTAGATTTAGGTGCACGTTAAAGAACCCCAGGTGGTCTAAATTTCCGGAGTCCCCCACTACGGCGTGCCTCATAATCAAAACTGGTTTTGGCAATTAAAACCCCATAATTTAATTTAACTCGTTTGTTTTTGTTTTGATTATTTGATAACCTATGCAGCATCGTGTTTGCTTGCTATGTGTTTTCTTTCTCTCTGCTATTAAACTGTATCCTGTCACTGATTTGCTGTCAGGGTGACACGACCAAGTCAGACATTTTCTCACGCTTTAGCCATGTCTCCCAAAGCAATTTTGTACCCAATATTCCTTGAATAAACCACAAGAAAGAAAGAAAAGTTTATCTGCAAACAACGCCAAGATGAAGCAATTCAAGCGAAGCTACAAGTAAGATGTTAAAGGCAGGGGCGAGAGAACGCAACAAAGTGAATGCGTCTTTCCACTTTACGACCGGGGTGCGCCATTCCCACAATAAATGCTGTGCTGTTTGCGTTATATGATTGCTTCAGACGCACCTGCGGTTGTTTATTCTAACCGATACTGCACGAAACAGCGCGAGACTTACTGCGCATTATATTGCGCTGGCCCCGATGCTGCAACAGAAAGAACATGAGCCTGAAATGCAATCGTGGCTTACGAGCCATGATTTGCTGTCGATTGGCAGCTTATCTATGAAGCAACACCGAGGCGCAACAAATTAAACGATGCCAGGTGGTAAAACCGAAAGGCCGGGAAGGAAATAAATGAAAAAAAAAGCTATTTCTTTCCATTATACCACCGCAAACGCCACGTACATGAGGTAGCAGATTGACATCCATATGGCCTCCTGTGACCATATAACGCGCCCGAACTACGACGTGGCGCAAACTGATGAAAAGCACAATTATGGCGTTTTACTTGCATGCAATGTTGAAGTGCTTGAGTACCCTTAGATTCTGCAAGGTGTATGTTTAGCACAAAACACTCTTTTTTAACACCCTGATATTATTGAAAGGGTGCAGAAAAGATGTTCTGTCAACGAATGCGCCCATTTTCAGAATTTTCAGAGAAACTAAGGGCGCAAAAAGGATGCTTCGACACCCAATCCACCCTCGAAAACGTAATTTTGCTTAGAGTGTAGCATATAGCATAAACTAAACAAATACAATGCACTCGCCTTATATGTCTTCTGAAAATGGAACCTTCCAGACCTCCAAGTGAATTTGCACAGTCAGGTTGCCAGTGGGCACAAAAACAAATGAACATATTTGTTAACGAAGAACTTATTAACAAGCTAGCGTTACGGGTTCCGTGTCGCAGAAAATCCAGTGTTGGCGTCCGCCGCCGGCGGCATTGTCCATCAGAAAAAAAAAAAAAAACATCCCGAACGACAACCACGCAGGCCCTCCACGTGGCGCGTAGGCGTTCCTGAACTAATCGAATTTCTCAAAGCAAAATGCGTCAGAAAATTCATAAAGTCCGACTTACACACAACCTACAGATATAATAGCGTCGGATTGTAATTTGAATATACGAGAAAATAATTTGAATATACGAGAAAACATTATTCTGCTACGCGTAAAATCAATGACTGCTTGTAGCCTCTGCCTTACGGAAGTATGAGCCATTGCTCGGCCCTGCACTGCCGCTATCGCTTTCCACTCTTAAATGCGAAGCTTAAGCATCCTCCAAGTTTTTAAATTTATTTATTCGTTTATCTTAAAGGCCCCTAGTCAAGGGGTATTACATGATGTGTTATCAGTTATCCAAGCAAGTATTATGTCATCGGATAAAAACTTGCCTTCCTGAAGATACACAAAAATGAAACATACGTTGATATCTGTGAAGAAATTAGATGGCTTAAATACAAACACTGATACTACATTCCAGATTTGATACCAGGCTACCGGGAACAGTGCTCGCGGAACAGTTTCTACAGGTTTCCACACGATTGACAACAGCAAACGTATTCGGCCTCGGAGGTCTTTCCACGAAGGGGACGCTCAAACACGACATCAACTGGAAGACAATAACATTTTTCAACAGGAGAAGCCAGAACAGACCAGTGAGTTCTCATTTATATTCGTCTCAAATTTTACACTTCACGGCGTTAGATAAGCAATGTCGTATAGTTAGTTTACTGAAATAAGCAGCCGCGCTAGGTCGGACCAATTGCTTTCGCAGCATTCGGTAAAAGTATAGTCGCAGACAGACCTGTGTTACAGCGATTGACTTGTAGCATTCGTTGTCGCATGCCAATGACCAAGAAAGAAATGCTTTGAAAAATTTGGCAGAAAACTTCAAAGATGATTATCAAAAAAGCAACACTTCTGATTGTGCAATGTCTTGGCGCCTCTTACGATATTGAGTTTTTGGCATTTTGGGTAAAACAGTGTCACGTGCTGCCCGTCTCTTCGCTGATTGGCAGGTCGCTCGATTCTCGAGCCGTCTTTGTGGTGTTACACAACACGCCAACCGAGAGAGCCGGTGTAACACAGGCCACTGAAATGCGTCCCATCTGCCGTGACTGAGTTCAAATGTGCATCCGCCGCTGACAGATATGACGTCACTACTGAGGCAACCAATCAAGCGTCGCCGCTTCCTACACATGTTATTTCCGCTCTACCTCACCGCCTCTGATACCTTTCTTCCCACAGCCATCCTCCTCTCCTCCACACCCACTTTACACTTTTCTCCTTCGGCTTCGCAGTAGAGTCACCGCAGCATCAAAACCCGCCGGACTAGCACAGAGAAAGCTTTGAAAAATGTAGCGGCAAAAGATGGAAGATTGCTGAAGTGTAAACTACCGGCACTTTGGTGGAATCGCACGTATTTCACCAAATTAGTCGAGCAAAACGTGCAAATCTTGTAAGTTTTCTATTTCAGGTCATCGCTATCTTGTATTTCAGAGCGAGTATTTCGGTGTGCATCCTTTCTACATGGTGGTCGAAGAGGATGGAAAAGCGAACGGCGTATTTCTGAGGAACAGCAATGCAATGGGTAAGACAGAAGTGCCTGTCGTAAAGTTGTGTGCGGCCGACATCGACTTGGCATGGATAGCATTGCAATGACGTTCATGGCTGTCGTTCTGATTTAGCTGGGATATACTCTTTAGTGCGCTTACTGCGTATCGAATTTGGTCTAAGTGTAGGCATCAAGCAAACTGTGCCCTAATGCCGACGGGGAGACATTCATAGCGCCATATATGCCTCGAAAACGTAAGCCCTATCCTGCCTACTGAAAACGTTCCATAATGAAGTCTCGCAGTAGTGAAGTCTTGTCGCCCCAATCAACATTCGTCTGGTCTCAGGTACAGCTTATGCATGTTTACCCTGCAACGTGCTTCAGGGGAGATCTCTAGGAAATGCCGTTATCGCGACCATATTCAGCGCTTCTGTCGTTGTTGACTGTTTCTGCTATCGTTGCTGATTGGGCTACGATGACAACACTAACGCCATGCAGTTTGTGACCAGCTTGTTGTGACGTAACAGTATGGAAAGCCGCTTGGAAGCCTTCGCGCTCGGAAATCACGTGCTTTGCCCAGAAGATGAGCCTATTTGCGCGCTAGGTATTGCACCTATATATGCCGCTAAAGATATACGTCGGGGATTCGTCCGACGCGCAACGTATTTTGACAGAGTCACGAAGCGCTGATGTATCGAGTCCCAACACAACATGCATGTTTCTGTAATTATGCGCCGTGATCGCGACGCTTCGCGACATATATTAGACAAGACAGCGTAATAAACAAGAAACTATCGATATGGGCTGCCCCTATGTCAGTCATTAGGCACCTTATACGGAGCTCTCTTTACCTTCAAATGGAGAATTATTCAATACAAGCACTTCGAAATGTGCGTCAGAGTGCTGCCTTGTAGCGTATGAAAGAACTTGTGTATCTAAGATGCGGGCCGAGCACCGATTGTTTGATTTATTTATTTCGAAAGAATTCATTTGCGGGGAATGACTGGATTTAAAGAATCACTTCCTATGTATCATAGAAACACAGTAAATACGCTTTGATCTACTGAGTTCACTACATAAAAACACAGCTCTCCATACAAGTTATTATTTCTTAGTATGTTTGCAAAGTTAGGCTTCGTTTACATATATTTGTGTTTATGGGTAGTGAATATGTGTGCACTCCTATTTGAATCATGCAGTAGCACTGTGTGCATTGGTCGGTTAGCAGAGATATCTGTAACAGATGGATTCATGCTGTGTGTGGCCATCGGCATACCTGCCAACTCTCCCAAAGCTTTCGTAAGAAATGCGAATTTGGGCTCGTTCTACGATTTCACGATTGTTGCATGATGTTCGACGAAAAATAAATTAAGTTTGCCAAATAGTGTTAAAGGTGTTGAACGATGACGTCGTGCTCAATATTGCAAAAATATGAATGCACGAAAAAAAAAAGGAATTGTGATGGTGCTTCCATCGCCTTCTTCTGCAAGTGGACGAGTGCGTATATAATATTTATTCAGTATAGCTACTGAAGCAGGTGAGATCGACAACAATAACGTCGCTTAAAAAGTCACCGCAATATATAGAGAATCTGTTGCTTGTGAGCCTCTGCTGTTCCAAGTTTTCCACTGCTTGCGTGCTGCTTCGAATGCTAAATTCTCGTAATAATGTGCGTACGTATGCCAAACGGCACCAACAGCCGTTTCGGATCGCAGTTCGGATCGCAGTTAGGATCGCACGCCGAGATGAATGGGCGTGCGATCCTAACTTCTAAGGAACGGCGGAGTTTCAATCGCGGAACTGCGAGCACTTCTAATTTTCAGCATTGTATTTCGATCGAAGCTGCAAGTGTCTAAAGCAGCGGTTCTATTGCCTATGAGTAAGTGTCCTGCAAAAGAACAATGCACTCAGCGCATGGAGAGAAAACTGTATTCCTTGCGCCTGAAAGAAGGCTATCTCAAATTATGTAAGGGGCCTTGCTGCGTTTACGATCATGACGATTGTTGTCACCATTTTCAGATGTTTTGTTGCAGCCTGAGAATGTGATCACGTTCAGAACGACTGGAGGCACGCTCGATTTCGAAATCTTCCTTGGCGACAGTCCCGACGACGTTGTGCGTCAGTTCACGGAGGTGCGTTCACACTTTGTTTCATACCGGGAGCTTCAAATACTAAGGGCAATAATTTTTTAGGAGAGTGCAGTCGAAAAAAATATCATGTTTTCAGCGACGCGTTACTAGCAGCGGGGAACTGTATACTAAATGTTTCGTAATCACTGTTAACTAATTAAGATCTTCTGAATAACCTTGATGACTAACATTAGGGTATATCTGGCAATTAACGTAAGACCAGTCTGTACTCAAGGCGTGTACACTTGGCGTCAATTGAGCATTTGAGACATCTCCGTGAAACTGCTTAATAAGTAAGCTGATTATTTCTACACAAAACTGATTATTTTCTAATAAAGTTTATATATCTATCTATCTAAATGCCTCGCCACACGTGTGTATACCCTCATAACATGCTCAGTTTTTATACGTTCCATCAGTTCAGCAGAAGAGCCTCCGTTTCTTTTTTTTTTTGATACTAAAGCATTTAAAGAAGGGTCTCGTACTAAAGCAATTAAGAAAGAAGACTTTTATAGACTGACTGTTTCATGTATAATGTTAGCAAGCCGTTACACGAACCGGTTTTGTGATCCGTGCGAATGGCTATCTCTTTAAAACGCTGATCTTTTATCATTTTCGGCTAGCGTAATGTTGCGTGCCACTGTGCAATCCCATAATGATGGTGTTTCTTCCTATAAAATGAAGTGTTCTGCGCATGATGTCACGCGTAACGGCGGGTTTGTTTCAGCTAGTTGGAAGACCAGCAATGCCTCCTTTCTGGGCCCTGGGACATCACATCAGCCTGGATTCTGAGGACGAGCTTTCACAAGTCTGGCCCCTGCTGCAGCAGCTGCGCAAGGAAGGCATCCAAGTGGTGAGTGCGGGCGCTGCAGAAATCTGCCAGCATCTCTTCAGCGTAGCGCACCAGCGGGACGCACTGGAATGTAAAAGCTGTAAAACCTCCAGTATGAAAGAAACAGGACGGTTATTAGGTTACAGAGACCACTCTTTCTTGAGCAAAGTTACGTTCCTAACTATTGTAGCGTTACGTTGAAGAATACCAACGAAACGATATTAAAATAGGGACCCCGCGAATAGCGATGAAATTGAAAATGGTAGGTGTCGCTTTAAGCGACAGGAAGCGCGCAGTGTGTGTTAGAGGGCAGACGAATTTGATTTTCTAGTTGAGAGAATGTGGGAGACGGGACGTAGGGCAGATCATTCATTGCGTAGAGCAGATGTGTTATTGTTTACTAGTGGGGCAGGATATGGGTGCCAAGGAAAAGGAAACCCAACCGAGAACGAAATTAAATTACTTGATGCGATGAGACTGGGAAATTTTCATGCAAGGGATCCAGTCGGCTGACGCAAGCGTAAATAGATGTCCCCGGGTAGGCCTTTGTCCTGCTGTGGACATGAACTATAGAGTGCTACCACCACGAATAAAACGAGAATTATACAGGTGCTAGGCACATTTTCAAATCTGTGTGAGGTGAAGCTTTGGCGAAGTGGTGAAATAAGTCCCATACAACTATTCATCTTGTGTGCAGCGTTTTGTAGCATAGGGACTATACGTCTGCTCGGCTAGCACCCCCTACCACGCAACTAGCTCGCGTTACCCACGTGACCGTGCGTTACAATCCTCCCCCCCCCCCCCCCCCCGGGATCAGCTTAATGTCGACTACACAATATTCGAGATCCGCCTATTTTACTATTGCACGATCTCCAGGATCGGCCCGCTACACTCGGCAAGAAGCCAATCGAGCAGACGCTCCGCACCCCGGGGAACAAGGCATAGAAAAATGTAGCTCTAATAAAGTAATTATACGTTTAAATAAGTAAATTTGTTGCACTGATGAACTTTAGGTACCGTATGCCATTTCACTATGTCATTCCGCAGAAAGCAGAGCCACCCACCGGTATATCTACAGGAGTAATACAGATGACTATATATAAACCGGTTGATGATTGAGTGCAGGTCTCTGTGTGAGCCACTTCCAAGACAGCAGCAATAGCCAGGTTCAGTATAGTCCACGAGGGTTTGCAAACAAACCTTCGCTTTTATACTCTTTATTCATTGTTCAGTTAAATGAATGATACGGCCAGGTTTGATGAAGCCTTAGCTTTGCTTGTATAGCGTTACCACATAGCAGGGCAGAAGCTATGTTTGCAGAAGATAAAAGGCAGGCATGTGCACTATTTACATGAAAAGGCTTATTTTGTTAGTCATAAATTTATAGAGCTGACAAAAGAAAAAAAACCGAACCTGCAATTAGATGTCATAAAGAACAGCACCTATGCATGCAAATGCGCATTCGCAATGAACACTTAAGTTTAGAATAAGTGAAGCACTTTTTTTTTACCAGATTGCCTTTTTGGTGGTGTTGCCACATTCGCAAGGTTGGTAAAATTCTTGGAATATAAGATTGCCTATGAATTTCGCCGCATAATCGGTTCTCATGAATGATGTAATATACAGGGTGTCCCGACTATCATGCATCAAGGTTTAAAAATATGGAAATGCCACGTAGCTGAACTGAACCAAGGTAACGTTGTTTGCCGTCGCTTGAAGATACTACGATTATTTCTTGCATTCCGCCTAAATACATAGTTTGTCTTAATTAATTATTAAAGTTTACAAATATAATAGCTAGATGAAAAGTGTCAATGAGAAAATTGTTGAGCAACATGAAAAACGGGAAGCTCGCACTAGGCCACGCAAGCTCGAGACACAGCGAATCTGGCCGATCGATTGCGTCATAACCTAAGAGATACCTGGTATAACCAAGCTCAACTCAGGTATAGCCAAGGCCGAACCTAGCTGCTACCAAGTTCAACCTAGATACAACCAAGTTCAACCACGACATAGCCAAGTTCAACCAGGAGAAGCAATCGATCGGCCAGCTTCGTTGTGTCTCGAGCCTTGCGCGGCCTAGTGCAAGCTTTGCCTCCCCATTACGAAGACAGAAGAGAAGTGAAATTGCACGCTGGATTGACTAGCGGCCACGCACCAAGCTGTGGCAGGAGACGACGATGACGAACGCGGGAGCGAGCAGTGGCGTGAGCGCGTGCCGAGCACGAGTATACGAGCGCTAACCGCGGTGCGCCAACGAACCAGCTGCTGAAGAAGACGACGACGCTCGAACCACTGCTGATGGTGATAGTTTCGTTAAACGCGCACCTTTCACGGCTGGCTTAAACAGCTTAGCTGTTTAAACTCCCGATACAGTTTTATGTTGCTTAATACGTGCTACATAAAAGTGTTTTCCCGAGCGTGAAAGAAGCCCGCCAATACACGCAATATTGCCGCGCTACTGGCCGCTCAAGGCACTCAGGCAAGTAATTAAATTCAATTATGGAGTTTTACGTGTTGAAACTACGATCTGATTATGAGGCCCGTCGTAGTGGGGGACTCCAGAATAATTTGGACCTCCTGGGGTTCTTTAACGTGTACCTAAATCTAAGTACACGGGTGTTTTTGCATTTCGCCCCCATCGAAATGCGGCCGCGGTGGCCGGGATTTGATCCCGCGACCTTGTGCTTAGCAGCCCAACACCATAGCAACTAAGAAACCACGGCCGGTCCAAACAAGCAGACACAATGACATGAGAAAAAAAATTCAGAAAACAGCAAAAGGATACCTATTAAGACATTAGGGTGTGGATGTAAATGTGAAGATATATTACATTCAAATATACGATGCATATACGAAACCTCTTGATGCGTCGATCTCGAGAAATGATTCCTCGGCAGCTATTTACACTACTATAGCGCATAAATATAAGCTTATGTATATACTTTCACGGTGTGGTTCAATTTTGGTTTAGTCTTCCCGATAATAAAATATTGAGGCAAGTTGCATTTCAAGCAGCCATTAGTTCACGCCATCGGTATGCATGTATCGCATATAAACTCTTTCTCACGTTGTCTCTCGATATTCAATGTGTGACACGTTCTTGATCATCAAAACTAAAATTGATTTTACTCGACGTTCTCTTTCCTTTTTCTTCAAGGCAGCCTTGCATCTCAATGAAGGTTTCACAACCGAAACGATTCTAACCGACGACTCGTCGAGTGTGGACAAAATCCGAAAACTCCGGAACCAGACAGAAAGTTCCGGCATAAGATACCTGCTCCGAGCCGTAAGTATGGCGCTTTCGTTGCATAGTAAAGTTAAGTTAGAGCGCGTGTAACTATAACCTTTGGGTTCTTAAATGGGATGTTATCGAAGTGTGGCATATAAAAATCTAAAGATATAAACAGTTTGTTCGTGCGCGTGAATTTACTAAAAAAACATTGGCAGTACCAATCTCATGATGACTGTGGACGGTAATGCGCTTAGCATTTAATCAATAGAGTGACACAATTAACGTACTGTCACCGTCGAAACGAGTTATGTATGATGCGTTTACAACAGCGGGACTCCTCTTTCGCGGATGCCTAAGAACGATTGGCGCCATCTAGTGCGGCCGCTGCAAAGCTTGCGCGTGGCCTCCGAAATGCATGGCACGCCGGAGGGTTCGAACGCCGAGAAACGCGTCATGCGGCAATTGGGCTCCTCTCGCTTCTTTCTGAACACGCTGTGCTATTTAGTGGCGCTGCCGTGAAGTCGAGAAGTGCTTCTCGCTTCAATTTCTCGCATTTTCTTTCGGATGCTTTGCACCATGATTCGTATTATTAGTCCCCAAGAACATCCTAGATGGCCGCTCTCAGGCTTAGTTATTGCCGGCGTACAAGGTCCCCCATTTTTCAGAAGATGAGACAAGTTTGCTGCGTGTGTGACCAAGAAACCAAAAGTAAACCAATTAATGAGAATTATTTAACATGTAAGGGGCTGAGGACGGTCTAGCGATTCCTCGTGATTGAAATGCACTAATCATCATCCTACTCACCGCAGCATTGCGAAGGCGGTATGTTTTGCCATTTATCTACATTCGATAGAGTCGGCAAAGGAAGATCGTCCACGACATAGCGAATTTTTGAGAAAGTTATTTTCTTAGGCCAATTAATTATAGTTTAATGGGTATTAGCAATATTCGCTAAGGTCTAGCAAGCTTTTGTCCACCGATCTAAGAAGACAATTTTTGCTCAATGACTCGCACACTTTTAGAAACGCAGGTAGAATGACAGATCGGGAGAACGCTATATCGCAGAAGCACATGAGAGGCTCCGAAAATGTGCTGGCACGCAGGCTGCCGTAAAAATAATCAGGATCAAATACTAGTAACCTCACACATAGGTCAAAGCTAGAAAAAACACATTTGTTAGCAATGTGGTAGCCGGCGTGTTGCTGCTCAGAATGAAGTCACAGGCACTGTTCCCGCCCGCACTGGCAGCGCATCTATGGGAAGCGTACAACAGCGTAGGTTTTCTTCATAATACAGCGGGAGTTTGTATATATAGCGGGTCCAATAGAAGAAGTTAGATGCACCTTGAAGCATGAAACGTAATCGTTTGTAAGCGAAGCTGCTTTCACGCTTCTTCTGCTCCAAATTTTGTTGGTGGTTTTTGATTCCGTTCCACAGGGAGATGCCGGTGTGTGTGTAGGAGACAGCATTATTCGTTGAATACAATCCTCTGATTTTGCTCCAGCCCGCCGAGTAATAGCTTACAAAAAACAAAACAAGACAGCTAAGCTTTTTTTTGGCTGTGTCAGCGTGTAACTTCTATAGAGTTTGCACTTAATGTGACGCGCTTTATTGATATTCGATGTTCTTATGAAACTTCTGGCATGAAGCATCTAAGTATACCAATAACAGCCATTCTTTTGCAATTTCAGGATCCTCTGCTACCATCATCAGCGGAGCATATGATCCCTCTAATATTGAGTGAAGGTATCAAGAGCGTAAGTCCTTTCTCCAAACTTCGTTCACGTGCTTATATTGCTGCTGCCGCGTCAGATGCGCATATCGTTCGTAATCTCAACAACCTGTCTTGGGCAACAAACAGTGCGTAGCGCTTTCTGAGGAGCTTTTTGTTATGGGGATATTGTTGACCTAAATTCGGTTTGCAACAGTGTTTGTAATTATTAACGGCGGAAACAGCGCTGAACAGCCCTAGGCAATAGCGCAAGCTCAAGGAAGGCAGCACGCGAAAAATCCGGCGGCGGCGTGACCAAGACCAAAAATGGCAGACGGCGCAAGGAGTAAAAACGCGTCAAAAAATGATCGGATTCACGGCAAATTTCTTATATGCAAAAGTTCACGCGACGATTTTCATGGTGCGCGGGTCACCGTCGTCATCGTCTTCTATCATGCGCTAACGATGCTTCAATATGAAATGGCCTGAATCCCCCATAGTGGGTAGGTGCCACGTACATGACAGGAAAAAAAATAAGAACAACAACACTTTCGAAGCCAGTGATGTACGTTGTCGGGTGTATGTTTCATGTTATACAGTGTGACCAATCCCCCTCATGGGTACGAGCCATGTTTGAGGCAACAACAACAAATCATGCGTGTATCTAATGAGGGGTACCCTCCGCCATCAGGTCTCATAAGGATCACCGTGCAAGTTTACAACGTTCACGATGACATGCGGATGAATGCCTAAGCGAAAACATTTCACCAAAGCGACTACACTGCATTCGTATTCCTACGCGTAAGCAGTCTTAAGCGTCCCTGGCGAATTTATTTGTGTACATGTGTGCGCGCTGGGAGGAGGGGTGGGTATTGGGGGTGAGAGAATGGGAGAGGGAGGATTGCAGAGTAAATGCCAGCAGGGCTTACTAAAATGATAATCACGCTACAACGGCCCAGAAATATACATAGAGACCGATGTTAATGAGAAATGAAAGGGAAGAATGACAAGTAGTTTTCAGCGTATGAACGTACGATCCTGCCCACATCCAGGCGAGTAAGCTTTGTGTCCCAAGTGCAGCTACAGTACTCGGTGATGCACCCTTTCCCTTTTCTGAGGACCTGAGAGAAACGTGCTTGCATAAGGTAAAAGGTAAAAAAAGTAAGCATGCTAGAAAAGGCGCCCAGAAAAATAAAGCTTGTGGTAATACTGTCTGTTCCCAATATTTTCTGTCAACTGTAAGAAAAGCGGCGGGAAGAGCTAGCGTAACGTTGTTCTTCACCGCTCCGGATAAACTTGGCGCCCTCAAAATAGGCAAACTGCGAAATACCTTGTGGCAATGGATGTGACCAAAAAATACGGATGGCGTGTTGTCGGATGGTCTGGTAATGTGTACGAAGTTCGCCTTTTCTTGTGGTCGCTTCACATAGACTACACAAGTCGTTGTGTCAATGACCTGCGCGAGCTTGCTTCAACACCCGCCGCGGTAGGGCAGCCACTATGGCGGTGCGCTGCTGTGCTCGAGGCTTACACTGTGGGTTTAGGTCGCGGGTTCAATCCAAGACGCGGAAGCCGTGGAATGCAAAAACGCTCCTGCTTTTAGATTTAGACGCACGTTAAAGAATTCCGAATGGTCAGGCTTACTGGGAAGTCCGCATTACGGGTTGCCCCTTAATCGGATGGTGATTTCGGCACGTAAAACGCCACAACGTTATTCAAACAAATTGTTCTTACTTCTTTCAAAGGAGGGCAGCAATTTCGCTCAACCGCAGTCGTTTGTTACCTTCAGCCGTACATTGCACTTTGTGCGGGTCTACACCCATGTTCAGCGAAACATGAATTGTTAGTAGATCCAATATTGAGCAAGCTCCAGGGACTAGTGATTAGGTAGTTTGTGAATGAGCTCACCTTAACTTGCACTGTATGACAAAGGAATTAGCTACCGTTTAAATTGGCAGGAGGTTTCTGGTGGCTCCTACACCGAATTCATAACTTTTTTTTCGAAATTTTACATTTATTTAACTTTTTAGGGATTCGTGCGTTTGAATGTTTGATTGTCTTGCAGTTGTGCATTTCTTACAGCGCAAGAAACAGGACAATTTGTAGTCCGCACTGCTTCTGCGTTTACTTTCTTGCACTGTTTTGTTCTGTTGTATTTCTATATGATGAGAAACGCGCAAGCTTTATTGATGTTGCAGTAGGCACTGACGTAGTTCTGTGACTAAATGACTGTGAATATTTATGTTAGCGAGTTGTAGAGATGGCGCGTTCTAGAGTACTTTAGCGTAGTATTGATAAGAGAACGCCTTGTAGTTTGTTCTCACCGATTCAGTACGTTGCGTTACCTTACCGGCCTGTCTGTGTGTCTGTCCACTCCTATTGCGGGCTTTCATCTTTCAGTCAGGCTGTTTAGAGCAGTCGTTAGACAGTGCTTACAACAGAGGGAGTCCGCTGTAGGACTACTACATTGAGCGGCACCGCACATGATTTCAAGCGTTTCGTAGTGCATTGCTTTGTGCTCATTTCCCGGGCTCTGTAAGTTCCGCATAAATAGTGGTCGATGGCTGGCGGAGTGCTTATATCTGTCAATCATGCTTCCATGTTCAGGACGTCGCTTTTGTAGACTTTACGAACCCGGACGCCGAGAAAGGGTGGACAGAACGTCTGAAGTCGCTAAAGGAGGCGGTAGGATTCGACGGCTTACTACTGGTAAGAACACTTGCACTGCGTCGTACCCCTGTCCTAAGTGCAGCGTACACGGAATGTATAGCGCACTATCATGCACATGTATGTTTCGTGTTCTTCTTTCGTCCCCACTAAACCAGGCATGCGTCCATACAGTGGCGGCGTGACCTATATGTGAACGCTGGCAAAATGCTGAGTTGAAGTTTGAAGAGAAGCTAGCTTGAGGATAACTAGACTGTTACGCTGATAACAGGCATTGTTGATTTGAACTAGTGGGAAGGATGTTATAGCTTGTGCAAGAATCCTGCTACATTTGTGTGGTTATTGTGGCATAGGAGAATAAAACGGAAGCCACTCACGGCATTAGGGCACAATTATTTTACGTGAATTTAAAACTACATTCTAATCAGTAGACGATCTTTCTAGTTTGTGATGTAAATGTTCTGTCATACTGGCACCTTGCATCAGATTATAAAATACTTTTCTCCAAAAAATCTTTCACTGAACATCAAGGGTAAATTGCGAAAGAATCTTGTCCATCCAATTACGGTTTCTTTAAATTCGTGTCGCAGAAAATGACCTGCATTTGAAATGTCTTTTTACCTATAACATACGAATCTATACGCTGCAAAAAAGTCATGTAATCTTCTAAGTAAAAGTAAGATTGGTATATCTATACTGCCAATTGACTTTAGTAAAAACAACTAGGTTATATAACTGCTTTATTGTAGGTGCATAGGAAATTTAGAATTACCAGATTTAGTGTATATTACGGTTCGTATAATAGGGCACACCTTTTTGCAGTGCTTATTTCGCAGTTTCTTATTTTAATTGAAAGTGAAAGTTCTTCCGTTCCACCCAGAGGACACATGTTTTATTGGTACCAGGAAATAAAAATTTTGTCATCATCATTATCAGCCTATATTTATGTCCCCTGCAGGACGAAGGCGATCTCCCATTACCCCTGTCTTGCGCTAGCTGATTCCAATTTGCGCCTGCAAATTTCCTAACTTCATCCCCCCACCTAGTTTGTAAATTTTGTACAGCCCACTAATTCGGAATTTATACCTTTGGTTACCTGCGCACTCCAGCCTTAACACACTTTCGGATGTGTCATAACTTTAAATTTTTTCCTACATTGTTTAATTATTCGTGCTTTTCGGAGACAGGAAGGGGGGCACTTGAAGGATCCATAAAATGTATTACTACTGGCTTATTATGAATAAAAGTCGCCTGTGAGCGCTTATAGCATGATATGTCGCCATGCCTGATCCCAGATTAAGGAAATGTTTCCCCTGAACTTCATATATACTTTTCTATAGGCTCTGAGAGGAATTTCGCATCTATGATTTGTTATGTCTACAGCATCTAGCACGTTTCGTTGCGAAAATGAGTTGAAAGTCATTAATGCGGAGCCATTCTGCGTATGGTAGCCCGTAACTAAGAGTTCGTGAAATGTTAAACCTGTTGCTTTATTGATTTTATTTGGAAGCAGAAAAAAAGGGAGATGCATTGAGTGATAAAGCAGGCTCCTCTGCAATACTGATCACCCCATAACGAAGCTAAAGAGAAGCAATACTCATTAAGCTCCAAAGCAGAACTTTCCAGATTCAAGTGCGAAAACACCAGGGTCCTTACTAACGGAAACTTTTCACGCTAAACTTCTGCGTAAGAGAAAATACTAGCCGATTGTGATGCATGTCATTAGCGACGGTGGACGACCCACGGCGCAGAACACTTACGAAGAAAAGGATTTATGAATGCGGTTCCTTAAGTACAGCGCCGATGGAAACTCTTGAGGACGCTTTTCACGCAACAACTCGTTCGCGCTGAGTGCACGGATCAAATTTTTGTGTGTTGCCATGCTGTCTAGGTCGGGCGACTCAAGGAACTCATACATTTGGCGAAACTATTCGTTCGATTTCATGGTGTCGCCTAGCCATCGTCATTGCATAGTCAATGCTGACGCTTGTCTGTGGCATTATGTGCTCTATAAAAACAACGGCATATTTCAGTCGTGGCCGCGGTGAATGTTTCATAATAGTTTTAATGTGTCAATGGTAATTTTTTTAGATAGTGACGCAAGCTGAGTTTATCACACAAGTTCTGAACTGCACACCAACGACGAAGGCTAATTATAGGGGGCATAGATGCGAAATAAGTACAACGCCAATTAAATGATTAACAGGGTTAATACCGTAAGAATATTAGCAAAACTTTGAAAAATCTCTTCGCCAGGTATCTTAAGGGTGTCTTCCCCGCTATATTATCGCTGGCAGGGAGAAGACAGCTTCTGCTATTTTCGTTGCCTTTTAGGCGTCATTAGACGTTTTCACCGATATGGCGCACGTAACTAAGAACACTGTCATGTTTTTGATACTGGATGTTTGATAGGAGGAACAAGAATGGGCAAATTAGCACGGAGGCGAAACACAATATTTGCGTGGTGAGTGGTATTGATTGCATGAATCACGATTGCGATGTGTCTTCTTAAAGGACTTGAATGAGCCAACCTACCCTCGCGAGAGCAACCGATCAAGCTCTAAGTGTACGGAAAACAACTGGAACAACCCACCATATCCTGTTGGTAAGTGCTTTTATCAAAACTTGATTTTGCGGCCCCGATGAAAGAGTGTACCTTAATGTTTAAATGGCACCATAGGGGGGAATAATTTTAATACGGCATAGATATTACACGTGCTCATGCAATAAGCCATCGAAGCATTGTGTGACGAAGGTACATAATGTCGCATATTTTAAGCACAACGGACTTGGACCAATGACTTTCGTACTTACTGGTGTTGTGTCGTTGACTGCGAATGTCAACTTGCGAGGTGGCTTTCTCTCTATATTATATCTGTTCTGACCAACCTCAAGGCATTTCTGCTTAATTTTGTATTTTTGTCTTCCTCAGAATAGTGTTTGCCTGAGCTCGTTGGTTGCACATAGCACAAATGGTTTCCATCAGAACGTATGGACACGGACAGAAAGGGACGACGACACATGCTTGACTAGCAACTGAATGTCTATTCTAAGACAGCCTTGCTTTTTCCTTTTGTCATGCCGGTTATCCGTCTTTCAGAGCGAAATGTCGTCTTTGCGCATGTAGTTTTTTTCTTTTTCTGTTAGTACTATCGATGGTGTACTGATGCACGATTGCCCGCTTCTTTCAATGGCCATGACTTCTAAAATTTCGTGCGTTAGCTTGTCTGTACTTTTTTTTAAAACCTGTATGTCGTAAAATTGTATGGTGCAATGGTGCTGGCGATGATGAAAATCGAGATGCCCAGCGGGGATTCCTTCTAAGGATGCTGCGTCAATGACAGGACAAGAGAGCATGCAGCATCTTTAGAAGGAATCCCCGCTGGGCATCTCGATTTTCATCCTCGCCAGCACCATTGCACTATACAATTTTACGACATACAGGTTTTAGAAAAAAGTAATGTACAAGCTGACGCACGAAATTTTGCACAAGAGAGCATACATGCTCTCTTGTCTTGTCATTGACGCAGCATCTCTAAAAGGAATCTCCGCTGGGCATCTCGATTTTCATCATCGCCAGCACCATTGCACCGTACAACTTTATGACATACTGGTTTTAGAAAAAAGTAAAGACAAGCTGACGCGCGAAATTGTAGAAGCCATGGCCATTGACAGAAGTGGGCAATCATGCATCAGTACACCATCGATACTACTAACAGAAAAAAAAAACTACTTGCGCAAAGACGACATTTTGATCTGAAAGACGGATAACCGGCATGACAAAAGGAAAAAGCATGGCTGTCTTGTGCTATAAAAGGTGTGGGAAACCAAGAATAAACATTCAGTTGCTAGTCCAGCGTGTGTCGTCGTCCCTTTCTGTCCATGTCCATACGTTCTGCTGAAAAACATTTGTGCTTTGTCTTCCTCTTTGTACCAAATATGCTCTCTCGGCCTATACAACCCTTGCGGCTTCGAAACGCAAAATTGCGATGGCTGGCTTGCATGGTTACGCCAGTTGCGTCACTTATATTGAATACGCTGAATGCTGCAGGCTTTCAGCACGGGGACAGCGGAATGTTCGAGAACAGCATGTGTGGTGACGCAATCCAGTCGGCCGACATCCACTACAATCTGCACAACCTCTACGGCTATCACCACTCGGAAGCGACTTGGAAGTGAGTTCCAGTAATCCCCTCCGTCACCGCAAGTTAAGCTTTGAAGTGCGGTTTATACATTACTGTCTATTCAAGTACACCAGATGAAGGCATGGGGTATATTGCCAAATTATTTCCACTAGATAATTCACCACATCAATCCCTATTAATGACCACCTCCGGCCTTGAATGGCCCTCAACCATCATCATCAGCTTATTTATGTCCACTGCAGAAAGGAGGCTCCTCCCTGCGATCTCCAATTATTCTTGCCTTGTGCTAGCTGATTCCAACTTGCGCCAGAAAATTTCCTAATTTCATAACCCCACCCAGTTTTTCCCAGTCCTCGACTGCGCTTCCTTTCCCTTGACTCGCAGTCTGCAACAGTAATGGTCCACCGGTTGTCCACACTATGCATTACATGGCCTGCCCAGCTCCATTTATTTTTTCATTCTAATGTCAACTAGAATATCAGCTATCCGCGTTTGCTCCCTGATCCACACCGCTCTCTGCCTGTCTCTTAACGTTACGCCAAAAAATTTTCATTCCATCGCTCTTTGCGCAGTCCTTGACCTAATCTCGAGCTTCTGTGTTAACCTCCAAGCTTCTGCTCAATATGTTAGCACCGGTAGAATGCAATGATTGTAGACTTCTATTTTCAGTGACATTGGTAAGCTCACAGTCACGATGGGGTAATGCCTGCCGTATGTACTTCAACCCATGTTTATTTTTGTGTAAGTTTCCTTCTCGTGTACGGAGTCCGCTGTGAGTGATTGACCTAGATAAACGTACTCCTGTACAGACTCTACAGGCTCACTTCCGATCCTGAATTCTTGTTCCCTTGCCAAGCTATTGAACATAATATTTGTCTTCTGCATATTAATGTTCAGCCCCACCCTCACATTTGCATGGTTAAGGTCTTCGATCATTTGTTGTAATTCTTCCCCAGTGTTGCTGAACAGGACAATGTCATCTGGAAACCGAAGGTTGAGATATTAGCCGTCGGTCCTCACTTCTAAGGCTTCCAGTCTAAGAGCCTGAATAATTCTTCTAACCCTTTTCACGAGTGTTCCCTACAGGCAACACACCAGAAAAAAAAATTGTTTTCTTGCGGAGTTTCAGTACTGAGTACGAAGTTTCTTGCTAAGTGTCTTCGGCCAACACTGAATCATAGGTAACAAGCGTCATTTGTTGGTCTAGAGCAGGAACACTGGACAAGGAAGACCAAGCTTGGCACGCGACTACCT
This sequence comes from Dermacentor silvarum, assembly GCF_013339745.2. Taxonomy (NCBI): domain Eukaryota; kingdom Metazoa; phylum Arthropoda; class Arachnida; order Ixodida; family Ixodidae; genus Dermacentor; species Dermacentor silvarum. The sequence continues at coordinate 113,914,211 of NC_051156.1, read as the reverse complement.
GCCTTTTGAAAGCAAGGTCAGAGGAGACAGGCCGATGCAACATATCCAACTGCAGAGGTGTCACACATGTGGTGTAAAACAAATGAAATGTACAGCTGTGGTTCACATATGATGATAGCTGTTCATATAAAGTGAAAACAAAGCCTTAGGTGGCTTGGGGTGAAGGCCATTTCCAGTTTCCGGCGACGATTTCCCCCCTATTGCTGTAAAAGTTTCGCGAAAATGTTTTTCATTTTGTTGATTATGCTTATTCTTGATGCGTGTTCCACATTCGGACACAAAATAAACATTTCTTCTGGGTATTTACATGTCTTATCCCTTAAAGGGCTAAGCATGCATTGGAGAGATTGCGTCTCCTTGCCTGACCCCTTCCTTGATAGGTAAGTTTCTACTTGTCTTGTGGAGAACCAAGGTAGCTGTGGAATCTTTGTAGATATTTCCCAAGATATTCCCGTATGCCTCCTGTACTCATTGATTGCTCAATGTCTCCATGACTACTGGCATCTCCACTGAATCAAAAGCCTTTTTCATAATCTATAAAAGCCATATAGAGAGTTTTATTGTACTCCGCACAGTTCTCAATTACCTGATTGATGAGACAGATGCGATCCATTGTAGAATATCCCTTCCTGAAGCCAGCCTCTTCTCTTGGTTGACTGAAGTCAAGTGTTGTCTTGATTCTATTGGAAATTATCTTGGTGAATATTTTATACCACGCTGAATGCAAGGTAATGTATGTGGCGCCTCACACCGGCAAAAAAATGCCGAGAGCCAGTGGGAATACGCTAGTCCAAATGCAACCAAATTAGAAAGACCCACTAAGCTTCAACACAGACACTTCCTCAACAGGAGAGGAATTCGCCTCCCTGGTGCAGTTTTCGGCCCATATCTCCCTCATGACTCCTGCGTTCAACCATCCGTATAAAAAAGGGAGAGGGGAAGAAGACCAGCGTATTTGCCTTTTTGAGTGTGTCCTCGAAATCATTTTCCATGACTGATGAAATCATCGTTATCCAAATTATTGTCGATGATGATTGGTGGCAAAAATTAGAAAGGTATGGGTGATGTGTAGACATAATTAAAAAATTGTTGGTAAATTGCGGTGGGTGCAACAAATTATGTATGCAAGTTTGATGGCGCATATATCCAAACTAGTGTCATTCTAGAAATTTTGGATACTGCGAAAGAGGCTGCGGGAATCATACTGGCGACATCGTACTCGGCAGCTGAATGCCAAAACCATTAAACAACCACAAAGGTTAAATATTTTCTTTTGACATACTTCGCACGTATTTAACAATGTTGTATGTCTAGAATTTTTGTGCCCCTTCAGTCAGAGATTTCTTGCAGGAGCCTGATAAATATTATGAAGGAACGAGGCGGTCAGAGGCCCATGATTTTGAGCCGTGCTACGTTCTCCGGCTCGGGATCCTTCGGCGGACACTGGTTTGAGGAGCCTGAGTGCAACTGGGAAGGACTGCGCAGGACTATTGTTAAGGCTGTCGAGTTCTCCATGCTTGGAATGCCGCTGGTAAGTGTGGTGAGCATGGCACTTGCGCTGCGTGTTGCAGTGAAGACGGTAAACAATTTTTGAATTAAAACGGCATAGCACAGATGAGAATAGTAAAAACCAGTCAAAAGACGAAGGACAGAGAAGAGACGTGGCACACACGACGACTCGTCGTGTGTGCCACGTCTCTTCTCTGTCCTTCGTTTTTGACTGGTTTTTACTATTCAGTATGTACCAACTGACCCAGACTGCTACTCTACAGATGACAATGTTATACGAACACCCACTGAAAAACTAGGAAGGAACGTCACCTGACAATCTTAAAATTTAGCCGTAAAAAATATAAAGTAGTCCCTCGTCCCGTGATAGGAATGCAGTACCTTCTATAGTCGCCTACCTTTAGACGTAAAGAGTTTTGGCGGCATCGATCGCGCACGCACATGGTCGTAACATATAGCCTCCGAAATCTGGCCACGCACGTCGCGTGCCGGTGGTGTTGAATGATCACGGAGGCCATGTCCAGCTCATGCATCCGCTCTTCTTAAGCCTAAAGGACCAAGAAATGGAGCACGGATCTCAGAAACAGCCCCAACTTGGAACTACGACTTTGCTGCCGAAGCATCATGACACAAAGCTAAAGCAAAACGTATCTGCTGGGAATGATAGGACGAAATAGTGCAGGACAGCGACGTGATAGATCCTAAGCGGGCGGCTGTCGCCTCTTAAAAGTTACCACGAACCAAGGAGTCTCTTGAATGCGCCGGCAACCTTGTAGGACTATTCGTTCTTGGGAGCCACCTCGCACATGGAGACCCCGGAGATAGGGGTGGCGTCAGAGAAGCTTGGCTTGCCGAGACTAGCTGAGTGACGTCATGCTGTCTAACCTTAAGGCTTTGCAACATCTGAAATAGTTTGGTGACATGTACTATTCGTTTTTAAGATATTTATCAGAAGTAAGATCAGTTGACCATTGTTTCACTTGTACTGCGAGAAGCCTAATCGCGGGAATCCACATGCGTTTGACAGCTGTTACCATAGGAAATACAATTCGAGTAATAATTTATTGTGCGCGTTACTATTGTTATATGTGTACTTCTCTGAAGAAAAACCTTGCTTCCATATAGTGCACCAATGCCTTCGGGTGCTGCATACAGTGGTTACGCCGGTTCTTGAGTTTTCTTTCTAGCTTTGTTAGGAACAGTACACCGTGATAAAGGATTCTACATTGTTGGACGCGTCGATTTTTGCCTCTTCGTTAACGTTTTTTGGTATACAGGTTGGCGGCTACTGTCACTTGTCTAGGGAACGAGAAGATGTCCGTTTAGCGTGGCTTCAAGCGTCAGCACTGCTTCCACTGTCTATCACAAGAATGAGACCAACAGAGGACATCGAGGTAAACTTACCCTATTTATCATTTGTTCCAACAAAATTAAAAAAGCGCATTCCTAAAATTATCGACACTTTCCGAATGCGAGTGCATGATTATTAAAAGCTAAATAATTTTCCTGGTGCTGTAGAAACATTTAGCAATTGCACATGCTAGCTAGCACATTGGGAGTTTCGGCAAAAGCGGGTCCTTAGCGATATATACCCTGCCGATAAATATAAACCAAACTTCGATAGGCTTGCCTTGTTCGCCCGGTTCATTGGGCGTCCCCAGTCTTCGAGTCTCTTGTTTCTAAGCCTGCCCTATATTAGGGAGTAGTAGATACGGAACATCCAAGCTCATATAGCGTGGTCCTGATATTGATGAGGAAGATTGAAGGATAAATGACCGCTGTTTTCGACATTGCTTGTCTATTGAGAGCTCGTAGGCCAAAGCAAGATGATCTTGGCATGCAAGAAAAATAAAATTCGTAATCAATTTTATGTACGCATGGCGAGAAAAGAACAACTCTATTTTACTTGATCAATATCAATAAATACCTTTTTTCAGAGCCCACCGTAAGAGCGCCCACCGATAGCGGCGGGGGTTGGCGCCACTATCACTTGCAATGTAATGGAGCTCTTGAAGTGGGCAGAAAGGGGCAGTCGTAAAGTTCACCTGTTACTATACGCCCCCCTCACATGCTGTGTTGCTTTGCTTGTCGACGTTTGTCTGAATTTGGTGACGCGTTTAGTTTCATTGTTTCTGAACCTGTTCAGTCAAAAGCAGTGAGTTGCGACCGCCAGATAATTGTTCACTTTAGTTGTTTTCGTGGGACAGCGCTGGCCGACGGGCTTGGCGTCCGACGAAGGGACGAGCACCCTACGTCCAGAGTGTTCATCGGCCTCCAAAGAAAGTATGTTCTGTGCAAGCGTGCGGTTTCGACACCCGTATGGCTGAACTTTTCCTGCATCGGTTTCCGCGCTGAACGCTCGAAACGCCCATCACGTCGAATGGCAGAGCATTTGCATATACAGCTCTAATGGCAGGCCCCGAAAACAAATTTCGCGCTTTTGAGAACAAAATGAAGTCACTTCTGTTTTTAACGGATATGGCGTCACAATATTTTCACTTCCGCCGGAAGTGTTCCCTCCTCACACAGATGGCGCTAAGCCCCGTGAACCGCCGATGAACCTCCGTGTTATGAACGTATAGGCTTCTATGGAAGCTTCGCTACCAGGTGTATTTACCTTGGCACTTACCTTATCCAAAGAAGTGCCCCGCATTGATTAAAAACTACAGGGGACCTAACACACCCTTCCAGTATGCCGAGTATCAAAGGTCACGTGTTTGACCAATACAGCGAGGGAAATAGCGAATGAAATTTCTTGACGGAGAGTTCGCTTGCTCAAGGCTTTGCTGCGTGACGCAATGTTAGCTCCTATAGTTAATTTCTTTCCTCCATTTATTTCGGCTGGCATACCCTAATCTTGATTGATTTCTTCGGCTGATGTCGGCAGCCGCTTTACATTGGTTCCGTCAGAAACACTAACATTAGTTTGGCTGCAAAGGTCTCAAAGCACAAATTATGCAGGTACTCGTAAGCTGTGACTCCTTGGTAATTTTTTTTACTTAGAGGATTAACCGTATAGCGTTGACACGACGCACACAAGAAAAGTGACAGTAAGAACGCTAGGCTGACGAGCAGTGAATGTCCCGTCACCTTCGACGGCCGTGGTCGAACGTGCACTTTATTGTGCCCGTCATGTTAATCCAGCGGTTATTGCATCAAGTATGAACCGAGTATAGAACGAGAACAAGCTTTCACCTCTAGCCTAGAGTTTTAAGCATGTAGCAAGAGTACATGTTATTTTATTTGCCGATTTATTTTTCGACGATTGTTTTTCTTATTTTGTTTCACATCCGTAACGGTGCTGCAAGTGCTCGACGGTAACGGAAACCCCGGTACCCTGAACTAAAAAGCCACCCGCTTCTGGTAACGCGGGAAGGCGAAGCGGTTGCTGGCAGGGGCACCCTAGGCGAGTGTGACCCTATTGTAAAGCAACTCTATTATTGTAAACTTCTTTCACCATACCATGTCCTCATCCTGCACTCTTTCTTTCCAAACCATCGGTGAAAACACAGCAGTAGATGGATATAAGATGGGTGCAATACAATTATTCAATAATAGGGGGCGTGGAGGCTACTGAGGTTATCCGATATCGACCTATAAATAGTTCACATGTGTCATCCTTCTACTCTTCTTGATGCTTAGAGGCAGTGTCGCGCAAGCGCACTCCAAGCAAGGTCCACTAATTCGCTGCTTCTTGCCCTTGCAATGCGTTTTCAGTCGTAAAGGCATTCGATAGTTTGCACTCATACGCACCCTACCGGGGTTCCACAGTTGGTCATTTTAATAACCGCTATGCTTAACCTCGTTGCGCATGATGAATTGCCACCAAGTTAGCCCGGCTTTTGTTGCCAATTGCGCTGACTCTCGAGTACCCATTCACTGTACATAGCAATTATATCGACTGTAACGAAACTTACACACGCGGTAATTTCCTCCAGGTATATGAAGCGACGACAAGGCTCCTGAATGCGTCAGCGGCCGCTCTTGCAGCCCGGAAACGTTTGTTGCCCTACATGTACACCGTCTTCTACGAGGCTCACTTGACCGGCGGTGCCGTCCTGCGAGCCCCATTTTACGAGTGAGTATTGAGGAAAAGGTACAAAGGTGCAAGGAAAGCTGTTCTAAGTGAAGTCAACGGTTATAGAGTGGCACAGAGGAGCGTGCTATTTTCTTGTGGCATTGAACTGAATGCCCGGATAATAGTTCAGCATTGCACACAACGCAGGAATGGGCACAAGATATATAGATACAAGCCAGATTCTCTGACTGCCATCGCTTTCTTCTATTGATTCATCTGTCTCTCACTGAACGCCATGTGGAATGAATGCCAGCTAGTTCAGTTGGCAAAATATGTAAAATGAGCATTACCAGGTTAAACAAGGGTAACTATCGCATATCTCTGATTGGCTATCTTGTACTGGAAGAAGAAAAGTGGTAAGAACGATGGCAGAATGATTAAAAGAAGGAGAGGATGAACAAATATGACTAGAATTTCGAATCCTCAAAATGTGGAATAATAATCGAGTAGACCTTGCCGTTCTAGTCCAGGATATATTATTGGAATTTGTCAAGTGCTCGATCGTTGTAATGAGTGACAGCAGTTGTTTGCAGTCCACAGGCATGAAAGACGAACGCAAACGGTGACCCTTCCGAATGATTCCTCTGCATGACAACCATCGTTGTTACCTAGACACCCCACTGCTTGATCGTGCGTATGCAGAAGTTAAGTTTTCCATAATAGTGTCCAGTGGTTCAATAAATCTATCTTGCCTTGTGCAGCTTACTAATTAGTTGGATCGATATAAGGAAATCAATTCATTGCGTAACGCATATCGGAGCTTGTTTCGACGCATATATAACTATGTACGGTGCCATTGTATTACACTAGGCGTCTCCAACGAGCGCCCCACTCCACTGTACACATATGGGGATGTTTTTTTTCTTCGCTTCATTGCTATCATTGTCGTGGTGCGCCAGATATGATCACCGTTCAGTTGTGTTTCATTTACGAGCTTCTCAATAGACTTGGCATCCAGTTGTTAAAGGCGTCACATGCGTAAAATAGCATAAAGACGCATTTTCTGAAAGTATTTCAAAATGCTAGTTCTAGTCATAGCCTAGTCTAGCGTCCACGTAAAGCGTTATGTTGTACGCACAGCCCATCCAACGCGAGGCAAAACGCTCTAAATGGCCAACACAGGTTCAAAGAATGGGAACGTAGATTGTCCCTCAAATGTTCTTCCGTCATTTTGACTCAGAGGTAGGCGGTTACTCTTTCAACGGTTTTATCCTCGCCTTCTTTACCTAGATATTCTCATGGGAAAAACAACCACGAAAATAGGGGAACTGCTAGAAAACCGCGTGGTTTGTACACTCTGCACCAATATGAAAGACAACAGTTGTTCTCTACTCAAAGTTTGATTCTTTGAAATGTACAAGTCAGAACCTTAATCATGGCTGTTAACCATGTAGTTGGCGTGTTAAGGAATCCAGCTCATGAAGCTATTTTTATTTTAGCGCAGAAAGAAGTAAAATAAGTGCGTTTAATCACAAATCTGGTGTTCTCTATCATATTGGTGCCCCCTGTACATACACAGTAGGTTACCAGCAAGTTGTAACGGTATCATGATGTCATCCGCTTTAGCATGTTCCCGCCGTACCATATGCTCTGTGCTTGAGGTGTCTTGCATACGAGCTTTGACCTCACTTGCTCTCCCGGGTGGAGCGGTCTTGCAGCTTCTTATTAAAAAAAAAAGAAGGTTGCCAGTCCTCACGGGGAAGCCAGGCACTTCCTCACGACCACTGCGTAACGAAGCGGAAATACGGTATGTCTACATGCCCTGCAATTACCCAACGTGTGACGAACCAACATGCTATTTGTAACGCCAATGTATCACGGTGATTATATCAAAGATATAAGGCCTCATTAAAGCCAATGCTGTGGTCCTACTGCATATGTAACTTATTTCAGTCGCGTAAGTGCTGAATTCTGCTAAAATTAAGAAGGTCAAAATACAACGCCAGCTGAAATGAGTGTGGTGAACGGCGTGCGTTCTCTTTTCGTCCGTATGTATACGCGTGACGTAGGTGCTAGGAATTTACTTCCTAAATGGAACAGGAACAGGCAGCAACCATGGCATTTAATTTCGACGTTCCGGACGTCGAAATTCAATCTTTGTTGTTGCTTTTTTACGTGCACATGCAGTTCTTTTAATTTAATAATCACCGAATCCGAAGTACTACTTCCCACACACACACACACACACACACACACACACACACACACACACACACACACACACACACACACACACACACACACACACTCACACGCACACACACACGCGTGTACGCACGCACGCATACACGCACGCACGCACGCGCACACACACGCACACACACGCACACACATGTACATCCATACAAATATATGTATTACATTCTATTGCTAGACAGCACCGGAGTGTAACGGGAGATGTATGGAAGGCAAGTTTCCAATAAGTGTATTTAACCTTGTAACCTTAGCTTAAATTTGAAGACAAGTTAAGGCCTCTGGGCAACGCAGTAGTGGAACAAAAAAAAGGGGGGGGGGAGGCTCCGGTTTAATAACGACCACCTGAGGATCTTCAGCATGCACCTAAGCTCTGTACGCAAACGCATTCATTGCACCCACACTGAAATGCGGCCGTTGTGACCGAGAGCTGAACCCGTGACCTGATGTAGAGCAACAGAAGACTGTCATACGGCGGCATTTGATTTCCGCGTGACAACCGAAAGAAGCTGAGTCCTTTTCCGTGGTGTCAGCGTCCATGCGTATATACCATGAAACTGTGTGTTGCGCTTTGTAGTATTAAAATCATAAGGAGTGTTGTATATATAGCACCGTCCAGACACTTTTGAACCATCTTTGTTGATTTATATAAAAAATAAACTGTCTACTTGATTCACAGTACCTATCACAAATGTTCGCAACCCTTTAAAGCGGAAATCTTGTCACAGATTTAGCTTTCTACTTTAACGCCTTTATACTGTGTTCGTTTTCCTCTCCTACAATTAACAGGCCTGTGAAGATTCATCTGATTCCGTCACCAGTATCAATTCTGAGTCTTTGGATCTGTTCTTGACATGGCACTGATTATCGGGTCACGCCTTTGCAGTGCTGACGAAAATAAAACCCCCTCAATGGTGCATGCGTTACAACATGAAATTGACGCCGTTGGCATGAAACTGCGGACTTAATGTGGCAATGTATTCCTTATGCAAACAGGTTTCCAACGGACCCTTACGCGATGAATATCAGCCATCAGTTCATGTGGGGTTCTGCCGTCCTCGTCTCCCCCAGGGTACACGAGGTATGCTCAAATTTATGCCTGTGGTTGCATAGTTCTGGTGCACGTGGATGACTACTGGAATAAGAGCAATGAGTCAGTCAGGTGGCTTCTGGCTCATACTTTAAGGGTATCCCCATTCTCTTCCGTATGCGTTTGCCGATTTTTTCGAAGGATAATTTCACGTTTTCGAAATGTGAACGCGCGGTGCAAGGTGCCATGAACTTTATATTTGCGGTTTTATCTATACAGTAAAGCCAAGGTCGCTGGATTTAATTCCAATCTGGCTATTTCTATGACCAGTTATCTATTACAATTTCAACTATTATGGCACTTCTTTATTTATTTTTGCATATGACGAACATAATGCCAGACGGCGGTCAGTGCTGTCCCATTGTGCATAAAGTACCACATATTGCGCGTCAGAAATACCGTACTCTTTCAAGTGGATTACGTAATTACGTAACATGTTCCATGCCGGAATCTAATACAGCCGCTTCCACTTTATCATCGGAACCCGTATCGCATCCGGACATAGAGAGCCAGACGATGCGCAGGTAATCTATTGATAATGTATCCCAAGTTCTGCTTTTCGATTACTTCGGGAAATGTGGCGTGGATTAGGTATACAATTGTGCCTTTCTCTCATTTAATAGCGACACATTGAACTTACGGTCTGTCAACAGTGTTTAGGACGACCGGCGATACTTTATCCTCAATGTCCGCTTTTTAAGATCATTTCAACGTTGCCGATCACGATGAAATCTCAAAGTTGTAATCTACAGGGAAATAAAGCGGTATACTAGCTCTGAAAATGTTATCCTGTAGGAAGAAGTACTTACGATTTATGTAAAAATTGAGAACTTGTTAGTGAATTATGTACATAGACCACGAAGAAAACAAAAACAAAGTAGGATGGAAACCAATAAACTATGACATAAGAGCGTTTGAGACACTATTGGATATATCCTGCATTTTTTATTCAAGAAAATCTACACATGACTATATTAGCGGTGACCTTCTGGCTAGCGCTTTTTTGCTTTCTGGAGAGCGCTGGAAATATCCAATATCCAGCTGCATTGCAGCTATCTCAACTATATGCATCAGCATCCTCAGAGCTTCTGAACCAGCAGTCTTCATTGGAGCAGCGCCAGGAGCACAGGCTGTAAACATCTCAATTGCGTTGTGCAAGGTCGAGAGTGATTACGGACTATATGGCCTATATACTCACAGCTAGGTTCTAAACAAGCGACGATTCGTTTATTACGCAAACGACAATCACCCCGAGTGTTGAGCCCTTGCTATTTTTTTTCGAAAATGTCTTATTTCTTCCGCAGGACAATCCAGTAGTGGAGGCCTACTTTCCAGCAGGCCAGTGGTGCGACCTCTACACGGTAAAATGACACATTCTTAACGAATAACCTAAAATTCTTAAGTAAAAGCCGATAACAATGTATGCTGGTATATCCGATATAATTGATATAAACAAAGAAATAATAAAAAAAAACTTAACAAAATATCGTGAGCCATTCCACTCTGTGAAGGTGGATGGCCAGCGACGCTGTATAGATGGGATATCTAAATGTACAACGCCGAGATACATAAATGTTTTGGTGTCGTCGCGACCAGCATCGTCGGCTCCGCACCGTCTCTTGAGCGCCGCATCGCGAGCACGTTCCTCTTCTCGGGTCCCCGAGCCGATTCGACGACGCCGCTCCGCGGCGCGGGCGCGTTCCTTTATGGCCCATACGCGCTCAATCCGCACGCCCGCTCCGCACGCGTCCGCCCTCTTGCGGACCAGGGCGGAAGGCCAAAAGGCGGATCGTGTCGAAAAAGTCGTCGTTCGCTGCATCCGCTCTAGACTGATCCGCACGAGCGGATTGCACGCGCACTCCGATTGGACGACGCGGTCTGTTGACAGCTGGCAACCATTCGGCGGAGCAAAGTGTTCAAGGTTGGCAACTACCTTTGACAGCAGACGACACTGGCATATTTTTGCAGATGCGACTTCAAGTTTCCGCGTCACGGTGAAAATGCGACTCTAGGCTGTCACATTCTGTTCTGCAGCCGCATGTGTTGCATTGGCGCCGTCATCCAAACACCGCATAATCATCCTATCTGCGCCACCTTTAAAAAATGTATTGCAATCGCCTCATGTCGCAACATGGGACGTATTCTCGCACTATCACTTTTAGTGCACGCTGCCTTGGCTGGTTGAGCAAAACCTCTAGAATCATCCAACGTGCCGCGTTCTACGTTACGCGAAAGCGATAGTATCGCCGAGCGATTCGACCAAAATCCCCGTGTTCGGTGCGATGGCGCTGTTTCTGTAGTTCTAGTGACAGTTTGCAAGAAAACAGAACACACGCACAACTGTCGCGGGATACAGCTGCGTAGTCGACACGACACCCCTCTTTACTATTCAGCGCGCGTCTGAGGCTCCGAGTACATTTTGCTGATATTGACACGTGTACGTGTTTATCTTTCACCGGTGACCGCTTTTCACCGACTACCAAATGTTAAACGTTATAGCTAGGCGCAGGACGCGCCTGCATGTTTCCGAAGTTTCTCGAACGTTATCGATGCTTCTATCCGTTGTCTGTTGTCATCGACGCTTACGTAATGTGATTGCATGACGGATGCGAATTGTCTAGAACTTCCTGGAAGACAAGCGGGCACCAGGGAATAATCTGGAACCTTCGATGACTCATGCGTAAAAGCCGACGCGTTTCGCCGCTGATCAGATTTTCGACGATCGCCGAGTGTGTTCGCCGCTATCGTTGTGCTTCGAGTGTAAATACTTGCGTTTGTGGGCATAGGTTCGCCCAATAAAGAATCAGTTTCGTCATACAGTTTTACGACTGTGCAAGCAAATGCTTGCATCTGCTTGTTCATGCTTTTTTTTGCATATATAAAACCACCGAAGACGAAGCGCGGCATAAAGCGTACCTCTCAGAAATTGAATACTTGCTGCTTGTAAGCTTTCCAAACAAAATAAAACCTTAGATGGGCTCAGTCATGGATGAAGTTCTCACAGTGTGTAAAAAGGTTGTGCATAAGTGCTTAACTTGACGCAGCAAGGAATTGAAGGTTAAGCAGCAAGTGTACAATTCATTACGACAGGCATAAAAGCAATATGTAGTCCGTTTCACACTTAGGGGGAAAACGGGCGCTCCAAGTTTTCCCTTAAGTGTGAAACAGACTGTACGTATAGTGGTAACCTTATGCAGACACATACTCATGAGATGTTTTCAAGCAGAATATTTATTTGAAAGCTAATAATAATTTATATTGCTGATAAGGCAACTTATTTCGAGTGAAATCAAATAATTACATTCTTTCTTGTCAGCTTGGGTGGCCAATCTGTTGCCCCTTTACTATTTAGAGAGAGAGAGAAAGCTCTTTATTGAAAATTCAGAGTGTTCAGCAAGAATATTTTTGCCTACATGCTACTCTGCAGCGAATGGGACGAAGAAGTAAGGCCGTAGAAAAGGGTAAGCAGAAGAAAAATGAAAAAAAAAAACATGCAGCTTGTGTCATGTTAGCAGTAGAGTAAGTGTTCGAGGTGATGAAGGTAGACGGCCAATGCAAAAGAAAATAAGATAACAGTCCTGATGAGACGATGCGCATGAGTCTTAGTATATACAGCAAACCTTAATACATTAAAGCAATAAGTCCAGGGCTTAGTGCTGTTTTGATGGGCAAAGCCAGGAACCCAACACCCATGTCAATGGGCCTTGGTCGAGCTTTTCCATGTTAATTTTATATCAATGTCGCGCATCTCTTTAAGCTGGGCACTCCAGCAAGATGTGCTCTAGAGATTGCACAGTGCCACATGTAGTTGTCACAACATGGGTTTGTGGACTGGCCATTGCAAAAAAGATTGTTCATGTATGCAACATTCAGTTGAAGCCGGTGAAACAAGGTCTCCAGATGCTGTGGTAGACATTGTGGTAGCCTTGATTGGAGTTCTGTGTTGATGTAGAACAAAAACTTGCAATTACCTGAAGTTGAAGACCATCTTCTACACCGTTCATTAAGTACATATCGGCTCGCCAAAGCTGAAGCCTCACTTTTAGTAAAAAACACTTTTATAAATTTTATGTGATCATTTCCTTTGCGGGCTAACTCATCCGCCTTTTCATTACCTATTATACTGCACTTATACTAATTCAGCATTTACACAATGTAAAACACATTACCAAAGTGCACAAAAATTAAGCAGTACCATGATAGTACCAACAGTACCATGAAAAAAATGCATACCATAACAAACAGTTGGCCAGTACCTGTATTTTATTTGACAGCAAACCAAGATTATTAAATGACTTAGCTTCGCAGTGAGCTCAGTGATCACTCGTGGTGTGAAAAGGTATCTGATGTAGTAAGTGGTTTTGTTTTTGTCTTTCTTAATTAGTAGCTGCTTTAACATGCACATGACAATGAATTGAAGCAATTTAACATGCACATGACAATTTAACATGCACATGACAATGATATGGTGGAAGACAGGCCCGCACAAAAAGTGAGAAAACATTTATTGCCAATTTTTAGTTTCATAACAAACCAACGAATAGTTATTTTGGTTCAGCTTTGTGATTAATGCGCGACGTGTTCTGCCGAAAAGTGCAAGATTGGTGCGCTCCATTATCTATCTATTCACTATTCAAGTAGCCAAATGAATGGTACCCTCATGAACACCGTGAAAGAGATCACTGAAATTTGTAGTCAGGAGGCCACAGTGGCTCAGCCTCTGTACAAAACATAAAATCGTTCCAGAAGAAAACAATACTGGTGAATTGGGTATGCATTCACATGTACTATTCAAATCCGCACATCACAAGTAATCTTTCATTGCTTGCTGCATTGATCACCATTGTACAGACTTTATTGCAGCGCTGTGTGTTTGTGCAGTAAAATAACTTGACAAATCAAAGCTGTGGCTTTTCAGTACACTGAAAGCAACTTTGCGTGTGGCTTAGGTAATATAATGCTCCTACATATGGGTCAGCTTAGTATCAGTCGATTTCTTTACTAGTTGTTCACTATTACGCTTGGAACTATACGGTGCCACCAGGCACGCGAGAACAGCTTGGCTATGCACAAACATCCCTTTCCATCACACTTAAATTAAGGTGGTGCAGATTTGCTGGCAAAATGTGCTTATCATCATAACTGCCTAGCATTCAAAAATGCGTTTGAAATGTAAGGGTGATTGCTGGTGTGACATTTTACATTTATAGTGCAAAACCACATCACTGAACAGGAAGGACACCACACAAATACTCGTGTTGTGACCTCTCAGTCATAATGCAAGTAGTTTCCCGAGGTTTCCTCTGTGGTTTTTAGCTGTAAACATGTGAAGCAATCTGTAAATTCGAAAGTGTATTAAGTAAACTAAGACACTATGAAATGCACCATAGCACTGCACGACAAGCAATATAACACTCAGGTGTACACAATTTTTTGTCACATCAGCTCTTTGTGGTGCATATATATATGCACTATTTGTAGCTGAAAACAGCATGCATTTCACATTTAGAGCTCAAAATGATCAGTGCAAGAGATTTTTAATGCGTCAGACATTGACACGGTCACTTGTCCATTGCTTTGCAAATTGATAGCTGTGTTTGGTGCAACTTGAGTAGCATACATATAATGGACTGCTACATACAACACCCGTTTTTCACTTCTACTTTGACATTCTACCCTCCGACACAGAAGACAAAAGTAGACTGGAATTTTTATTCACATCAATATTCAAAAGGCAAGCAGGTTTTCGGCACCATACGTCTCCATTTTTCTCACATGGCACTTATTGCATGTTCTGAATGTGCATACATTGCCGGTGGAATATCTTCTAATGTGTTCTTTGTTTGACGTATTTACACCTGTATATTTTTTTACTTACCCATAAATTCTCTCTGCTCTACATGTACAGATACCTCCTTCAGTAGGGGTACGTGTGCAGTGCCTTCATTAGTGCAGTAACCGTTATGAAAGCTGTGAATTCATAACATAGAAAGGCTATTAAATATAAACAAGAAACCAACAGGCAAGAGCATCATGACAAGCCAGCTGAGATGGTGGCACTATTGTACAGCTTATTTCCCCCTTGTGCTGTCATACGGTTGCAATCCGATAAGCTCACAAAGGTTTGGGTCATTCCCATTTCAAGTGATGAGTGACAGTTGCATAAGTACATCTACATCTGCCTATATCAATGACAACTATATGTAGCAGCTTCAGCTGTGTGATTATTGGTGTAGCTGAAGTGATGTATCATACATAGTTTCCGCACACAATCTGATTGGATAAAAGCATGCAGGAATTCGTCTTGGAGCTATTGGTTCAGTGGTAGCTTTCCACTAAATTCGCTGTTGGATAGATTTCACTTCATCGAAAGGCCCAAGTGAAAATGAGCCTAGAAGTCATGACACCAAATGCAGTCACCATTTATGATTGAAGAACAACATGTGACAGAACGATGATCAGTGGAAATATCTCACTAGTGTGCAAAGTAGTGCAGCTGTGTTCAGTATTTCAGTGCTGGTATACTAAACACAGAACTTTATACGAGTTGTTTAGACGGCATAATCAACAAGACCCCTCTAATAAATGATGGCAAAGGATAAATAAAAAGCTGCTGCCTCAGGTACTGTCATTGGCCAAAAATATGCATTCTCACATGCAGCAGATACAGTTCATAAACTGGTTTACATACAGGTAAGAAATGTAACCGCATCACGTGATAAAATTTAAATAAGACCAGCTGAGTACCATATAGAGCATCTTTCATGGGGTCAAGTTGTAGTGACAGGTCTTGATATTAGAAGTTGTGCTGTTTTATTCACACGCATGCATGTAAACGCAATGTACGCATGCAATTTGTGTTTACGTGTTACTGTGTGCATAAAATGAACAGCACAATTTACACAATCAATACGTAAATACGAATAAGTTTTTTTTACTGGATTAATCACTATTAGTTTCGCAATGATTTCTCACATGCAGCAACTCAACTGCATGCATATGTTAAGCTGATGTTGCTAATATATGCTGGGCTTGGCTACCATTTCCAAAATATGACAAAATAAAGAAATGTCCATGTGTATGACTAAAATTGATGGTTTGACAATATCTTATCTGCCTGGGTAGTAAACTTGTGCAAAAAAAAATGCAGCACACTGACCAAAACATTGCGGCTAATATAACATAGGGAGCAAATATTCTGCCGGCAGAGTCACTTGGAAAATTTTGCCACCAATTCATTCTCATTGGCTCTCTTCAATCACATATCTAGTAGTAGTGCTGACATAATTGTGAAATTTCTGTTTAGAATATTCTCATGACAGCCAATAGGCACCCTTTTTATTGTGATAGCAGCTTAATTCTCAGGTGCAATGCACTGTGGCCATGAAAATGCTTAAGAATGATGAGGTGAGGCACTTCTTTCCATAGTCTGGCAGCGCAGCTGAAGAATGTTCAGTTAATGAGTGGAAGCATGGCCTGTGCAAAATAAAGATCACCGAGATGGCCATTCATAGTGTCCAACATCCTACATCCACGAATAATAGGTAGCAGTACACTTACAGCTAGATGAAAATGCACCGGAAAAACACCTAATGGACATACTTTGCAGGCTCAAGTCAGTTTAACACACATTGTTTGGTAATGACTGTGGGCAGAACGAACAACAGGATAAAAAATATAGCACTTCCTAGTCAGATAATGCTGGTCCCTGTGATAAATAATGTTTGCATTAAACTGAAGGCTTGTGCCAAAACAGGTGACACGAACCAGAGAACGAAATAGGGTGGATGCACACAGTAACGGCAAACTTTCGTTTAGCTTATTCTGCCTGCATTACTAACGTGACCATAGCTAGCCAGTGAGGAAGAACTCTGGGCAAAATTTCTTGCATGCGGTTCTGCTGGCTGCTAGCAGAATATATCACCACACCTGTGTTGTCTTATTTTTTTTTACATGCATATTGCTTTTTGTGAGGGAACGTAAATTTGTACTTAATCATAAGGAAGTATCCAATACTCATTCATACCATATTCATCTACAATACCACTGGTTTCTTCACAGACTCCGCTTAGTCACCAGCAAAAACCAAGCAGTTAGCATTCTTGGGTATGCAAGCCACTTGCATCACAAAATATAAAGCTATTTCCTTCGTGCAATCTAGAAATACCTGATATTCACAACACTGCCTACATGATACAAATCAAGGCTGCTAGAAATTTGCATTCACAGCATTAGTGCTCAGGCGCATCCACATTTCAGGACAGCACAGTATGTCTTGACGTATGTAACTATTATGATGTTCCCTATATTACCCTCACCGATAGAAGCATCTTCAAAAGTGCCGTAACAACTTTTGCAACAAACGACACATCTACGAAGCAGAAAGGTCGGTGTGATAGGGCTTCTCTTTCGGGGTACTACGTAAGAAAACGCGATCGGCAACACTTATGCACAGTTCACTTCTTAGCATACGCACATCACATAAAACGAGCACATTTACGCCTATAGTACCACTGCGGAACATATATATCCCCGATTTGTAGCTTGCGAACACTTCGTAACAGCAACAACAGAGCTCGAACGTCGCGGTCACCACGGCGCATCGCAGGCGGCAAAACGGCTCACGCAGTATAGCACACGAGGAATGACAGCGATAACGAGGAAACAAATCTTATCGCTACTGATCTTGTCATCACTTCTAAAGGTTGTAAAGGACTGGCGTTTACCACTGCGCGGCAACAAACTGCATACACAGAACACATACAAGTCGCGTACGCTGTGTGCCGATCGGACACTTTTCACTTCGCCACGCCCTGAATATGTGTTGTATACTCAGAACACACGGGTATGTGATGGCCTTCTCGTTTGCTATTCACACGCGAAGCACGGCACAACAAATCACGAAGTCGACGGCTTGAAATATTTCTTCCGACGCTCGCGCAAACACAACACACTTCCTCCGCTCCGTCTGATTCTGTCGGCGATCGCCCGCACTGATGAAGCCTGGGAGGGTACACCGGCTTGCTGCCTTCAACGACTATCTTCGTGGGTGCTGGATAACTCTAGTAAGAATCACAAGAACGAGCAAAATAGACTGTTTCTGACGCGGCTGTTGCCTAGGCCTCGCGTCACCGCTTCGCTTCGCTTCGAGCAAGCGCCATGTTTGCCGTGATGACGTCCTACGCCGTCCGCCTCGTACCAGCCAATGAGAGACGAGCAGGCATGCGGATGGAAAAGTGCGTCCGCCCGTCCAGACGATCGGACAGGCTTCCGCCCCAGTCCGCATGCATGCGGAGCGGGCGTGCGGATTGAGCGCGTACGGGCCATTAAGGCGCCACTGCATGCACGCGATTTTCGAGCGACAGCGACAAGCGACGGCGACGAGCGGCAGGTCTTGCCGTCGCGGAGCGCGATCCGTCACTGTCGCTGGTCGCGTCGCCGGTTTCTGGCCAGCCAGAAAATATCGCTTGTCGCCCCGAAGTCAGGGCGACAACATTCGCTGGGGACAGCAATTGCGCAACATGGCAGCAATCAGACGTCGTCGTCACCATCGTCGTCGTCGTCGCCATCTCCGTGAGGTTCCGTATAAAGTCCAACGGCGATGAAATCGTCACCGCGCGCCGTACGCTGTGTGCGCGAGTGAGCCGGCAATCGCGGCTCACTGTAGCGAACGCGAGGGAGGTAGGCAGGTTGAAAGCGCGCGGTAGTGTCTCGCGCGCGCGAGGCCCGGGGGCGAGGCGACGGAGAGGGACGGGGGGGAGGGGGCTGCGTTCTGATTAGAGTGTACTCGAATACGGTCTAGTACACTCTAGTTCTGATCCATCGGCTGCTGCTCACAGCGCGGCCGCGCCGTATCTTGAAAGCGATCTGCGATGCGGGTGAAGTGCGCGCCCGCGCGGGCCTCATCTTCAAAGCGATGTGCAATGGGGACCAAGTGCATGCGCCGAGTGCCGGTAGCTTCGTACGCGCTCTTCTTTCGACGTTTAGTTCGCGTTGAAGCGAGACGAGAGACAGCGCGAAGCTGAATTTTCCCGCTGCTCCTGGCACGCTTTCTCACTCGGGCATTTTCGCAGCGAGTTTCCGCGGTCATCGATCGAGATGCGTTCATGTTTACCTGTGCGCGCGTGACACCGTGCTTGTCTATTTAGTTAGTGAGCGAATGTTTACATCTTTATACGGCCAATTAAACTAATATCCTTGCTCCGTATAGCTCCCTACTAATTTGCTTTTACAATCGATGCTTCGCCTTTCGGGCGAAACTGCAACTTTTTTTCCCGCACCGCCGTATCCGCGGCGCGACGTAGACGCTTGCTCGCCGCATCGCGGGCCCTTTCTTCTTCTCGGGCTGACGCTCGCATTCCCGCCGCTGTTCTCGGCGTCGTTCCTCGTAAAATTGCTGCTCTTCGGGAGTACGAACCACTCGCAGCCGTCTCACGGCGAAGGCGGAGCTAAAATGAGACTGCAACCTCACCGGCTCGAACCTATGACATTGCGCGCATGCGCGCGTGTGCTAAACGTGAAAATACATTCGAGCAGATGTCGTTTCAAGGAGACAGATGGCAGCTAAAGCGAAACAGCTGTGATTATTATAGTTTTTTGCACAACGGAGCGAGCTGTGGAAGAAGACGACCACACTCGAGCCATTACTTATTACCATAGTTTTGTTCGCGGACAACGGACATGTCCTAGCCATATACAGATTCGCTGTAAAAACTAGAAAACAAGGAAACGTATGAATAAACATTGATTTTCCTCGACATGATGTCCGTGCTACAGTTTGCGTTGTAGATAATAATATGTTCAGTATGACCTGGGATATTGTTATGATTTGCTTTGCCTAGGTTAAGGCGGCGTTGTTTGCCCCAGAAATTATTTAGAGTTGCGCGGTTCCAATTATTCTGGTCACCATGGAGGCGAATCCGAAGGGGGAAAAGAAACAAGGAAACAGATCGTTAACTAAACATCAACATATAATTAAAAGAAACCGTGACACACACAAACCAACTAAGCCTATGTCAAGACTATATAGAAACGTTCATTCAGCTTTATAGGTGTTCATACACAAGTAAACAATTACACGAAACGATAAAGTCCATGGTTGCGGTCACAATTACTTGACAAGCATTGGTGCAGGGCGTGGGCGTCGGTCGCGTGAGCATAAGTCGCTGCTTGCCTCTTGAGGGGGTATCCGCACCTCAGCCAAGGTGTCGCAGGAGGGGCGGGTGGAGTTCTTGCCTTGAGTCCCATGTTTTCAGGACCAGCGAAGACCACAGACTGGAGGGAAGACGGAGGCCGGGTCTTCGCGAAAGTCTTGAAGCTCGGGCCCGCAGCCTCGCTTCTCCGCCCACCACTTCTGAAGTCACGAAGCCCGGGCCCGCAACGCGACAACCTTGTTTTTATTCTTCTCCATCCTCAAGAACCCGTGTGTTCTCGTGATTGGCTGTTGACCGTGGTACCGCTTCCTGCGAACTCGTGCCGAATCCCACCATTCATTCTCTTTCTTTATAGAGTCACCGGCCGTCCGCCGCATTACACATGCGCACATTAGCCTTTCTACATACAAGTAGGCTTGCATTGATGCAAGCACTTGATACAGTGCTTGGATACTGGCGCTTAAAGAAAAAAATATGAAACGTAAATAAACACTTGACAGAAAAAAGACAAAGTAAGCATAAGCGGTGACTTTTAACTCAAAGTTTCATAACAAACAGATTGTGTAGTATATTGCAACACGTGGTCACACTGAACCAAAATTATTAACAGCCGTTATTTTTCATGTAATGCACGTGATGAATATTAAACACAGGCAGTGATCGTGCTTTGGAAAATATACAAAAGTAGGAATATATCAGCCATGTATCACTTGCATTAGGCGAAGATTTCCAGTTTTTCAATTACTAATCTCACTAAACTTGAGTTTGTATGACCACTTGCAGCCATATATGCTTTTAGTTTTTGATAAAAGCTGAAGCTGAGAGTCAGCGCTTTGTTTCTTTCATACAGCCTCTCCGTATAGCGCTTTTTTTGTGGCACCGGTAGCCAAGAACTCTAACAACTGCGCTCCTCTCTGTATTTTTGAACAGCTATAAATGTGAACTTAAGTTTCCCTTTGTGTAGCAGCCACTCTTTTGCGGACACGTAATCAATATGATCAAAGATATATACTACATTTTCTGCTCGCAAAAAAAAAAATGAGATCAAGTTAAGCTATATAGAGATTATTTATACAGCACACTTCTTGTAATATCATGGACATACAAACTCAGTGGTTTTCGTGCACGCCTCCTAAGGCCATTCACTGTATGTTCTCCTAACTGCAGGGTGAAGCAATCAATCTACATCGTGGAGGATACGTCCCACTAGACGGCGAGAAGGTCCCCCTACACGTCAAGGGTGGTTCCATAATTCCCTTGCTTCGTCCCGACGACGACCAAACTAGGTGAGTCCCGAGAGCTTTATGTTCCGTGCAAGTAAAGATATTTTCGCCGCTTTAGGTTAGCAGCAGCCTTGTTGGGCTCTTAATACCTTTGTCGCGACAGCTGTGTATCTAAGTACAGCTAACGGAGAAATCACTTTGTCTAAAGTTTCCTGTTCAGCTGCACACAACCGCATCCGTCAGCAAAGCTGCCTTTCTTCATTTTTTTTAAATTGAGAACGAGTGTTTTTGTTCGCACTGAAAGCGTGTCGGAGTAGTCAGCGGAATCAAACGTACGCCTTAACTGTAGGCGCGTGCGAATAGTGATTTTTGAGACCGAATCGAATACGAATCGAATAATGTCAGAACCCAAACGAATCGAATATCGAATTGCTTTTGAATAGCTTTCGAATAATGAACAGGCTTTATCCCAATTAATATAAAGCGATGTTCACATCCTAGCGTTTCTAAAGTTAGCACGTTTCTGTCATTTCATAGTACGTTATGAAGCATTGTTGATTAAAAGCCCAAATGGAGCATTACGAACAAACACGATCCCCCTTCCCAGCAGCTTGCCGAACGCGAGCTGCTGTCGGAGAGCGATTTTCCGCCACTCGACAAGCTGCCAGCTACGCGAAAGTCAAGGACCCCATCGGTTAACCGCGCGCCAAAATCCCGAGACAGCAGCTGCTGCAATAGAAGCCTAAGAAGGAAAAGGTTACCATCACGTGAGTGAGTGAGCTGGGTCGACGCAGAGAAAGGGAACAATATAAGGAACGCGCACAAAATCACCGAATCCACGAAGAAAGACGATATGAACAAGGTGCGAGAAGCCAACAAGACCCTAAGACAAGAGAACGCGGCACTGCGAACGACCATGAACAACCTCACGAGAGAGATCGCCGAGATCCGTAAGTTGCTGCTGTGCGACAACGAGCCTCTAGAGAGACCCACGCCAAGGACAAGCAAGGCCGAGGAAAGAACCGCGAACACCCAGGAGACAGCCGTAGAGGAACCGGCACCGAAGAAGCGAGCCGTCGAGGCCACGCGCAAGCAAACAGAAAACGATCGCATCGACAACCTCGACGCCGAAGTCGAAGCGAGATTCCCCAAACTCGAACAGCCAATCACGGCAAACATCGCACCAGTGACAGCAATGAAACAAACAATGGAGACATATCAAGCCGAGAAGACGAACAGATTCGCCTACATCAAAAGGACCCTACAGCCGATAGTGAGCCACCCGACGTTTGCGCACCTCTTTGGGCAACATCCACCCAACCAGGGAACGCCGTACACGCCAACGTAAGCATGGCCGCCAACGCAACAGCAGTAGCAGGCGTAACAGCGTGGCAGTGGAACTGTCGCGGCCTCGGAAGGAAGAAGGCAGTCATCCAAGAGCACATCGCACATGCCACGCGCAAGCCGGACGTGATACTATTACAAGAAACACTCACCGACGCATCGTCCCTCGCCGGCTACAGAGTGCACAAGGGGCCGCCCGATGGGAGAAGCCTGTGCACCCTCGTCAGGAAGGGACTCACGTTCGTCGAACACGAGCTGCAAAGCAATGTCAAGATCGAGCACACACTCACCGAAATCATCCCGGGGAAGAAGAGAAAAGGAAGCATATTTCTGCTCAACGCCTACAGCAACCCATCGCAGAGAAACAGAGATTCAAGACATTACTGCACAGAGCCAGCACCGCAGCGGGTCGCAATACGCTGATTGCGTGCGGCGACTTCAACGCGACGAACCCAGCCTGGGGCTACAACAAGTACAAAGCAAAGGGCCGTGCCCTGTACCAAGATGCCACGAAACTCCACTTCATCTTCATCACGGGCCCGACGCATCCGACGAGAATCGGTAACTCAGTGTCCCGGGACACCACTCCGGACCTCACGTTCATCGAGAACGACGTCCGGGGCACGATCACCTGGAGAAACACGGGAACCGACCTCGGCAGCGACCACAACATCGTGGAAATCGGCGTACCGGAACACAACGACACCAGCATCAAAATACATAGATGGGTAGACTGGCATGCCTTCCGAGACGCCAGAAGAGAGACGGTGATGACGAGATCGAAGACATCGACTCGTGGACGGCCGAAATCACCAAGAGCGTAGGCGACGCGACCAAAGAAATTGAAACGGGCGCGGAGATCGACAAAATAGACAGCCGGCTAGCGCATCTCATCGAAGCCAAACAGTCGATACTCAATCGCTTGAAGAAACAACGGCTCAACCGCAGACTCAGAAAGAAGGTGGCGGAGCTCAACCGAACGATCGAGGAGCACTGCCGCACGCAACAGTGGAACAAGATCTGCAACGCGGCAGACGGGCAGATGCACAGCGGGAAGACGTGAAACCTGCTGCGACACCTAATCGACAAAGCCAAGACCAAGTCACACCAAAGGAACAGACTGGCCAAGCTCATACATCGGGCTGTGTCGGTACACGGCGCCGACAAGTCACCAGGTGCATCAATGACCAATACCTGCCGACTACACCCGCCGAACAACACGCGCCGTACGGCTGCCTACCCAACGCGAAGCTCGATCGTGACATCGACGTCGAGGAGATCCGCGCGGCCCTGCACGACTTCAGCAGCCGGTGAGCAGCCGGCCCGGACCTCGTCACGAACAAGGCGCTCAAGAACCTCGACGACAGCTCGATTGAGAACCTGACAAAATACTTCTACAAGTGCTGGAGAGCGGGAGCGCTGCCAAAGCAGTGGAAGACAGGCAATACCATCCTGATCCCCAAGCCGGGGAAGTCGCCGGACACGGACAACCTCCGGCCCATCTCGCTGACGTCCTGCGTAGACAAGGTGCTGGAGCACGTCCTGTTCAACAGGTGGCAAGATTACCTGGTACGAGAAGGGCTGTACCCAGCCACGGTGACCAGCTTCAGACAGCAGCTAAGCATGCTGGACGCGATGCTGCAGCTCAAATACCAAATCATCGACGACGGCGGCAGCGTGCGCGACAACAATGCAATCCTGGGGCTCGACCTACAGAGCGTCTCGATAAGGTGAAACACTCGGCGATTCTGTACCAAGTCTCCAAGCTCATCATGGGCGAAAGATCCTACAATTAGATCAAGGACTTCCTCACGGACAGGACCGCCGAGCTACGAGCAGGCGATCTACAGACGCAAGAGAAGACGCTCGGAAGCACCGGCAAACCGCAGGGATCGGTCATTTCGCCGATGCTGTTCAACGTGGTAATGATCGCAGTGGCCGAGAAGCTCGCGGACATCGAAGACATCAGACACACCATCTGCGCGGACGATATCACGCTGTGGGTGACCAGCGGCAACGACGCCCACATCGAGGGCACGCTGCAAGCCACCGTCGACGCGATAGAAGACCAGCAGGAAGGCACACTGGACTGAGAGGTTCGCCGAGCAAATCGGAGGTCCTCATACTCCCACCTACGAACAACGGCAGAGGCAACACCAGACAACGCGAATACGAAAAAAACCAGAATCGTAATAAAATCCGGCAAAGTAATCCCCAAGGTCGTGAAAATAAGGATCCTAGGCATGGTCATCGAAGAGCACGGAAGAAACGGCGAGACCATCGCCCGTCTCACGGCAAAAGCGGCCAACGCGATGCGACTCCTCAAACGAGTCACTTCCCGGAAGGCTGGGATGAAAGAGGAGAGCCTAATCAGCCTCGTCCAATCCTTCACCATCCGCCACGTCGCGTACGTTGCATCCTATCACAGATGGCTGCAACATGAACGCAAAAAAAATCAACGTAACCATCAGCAGAGCGTACAAGACGGCGCTGGGACTGTTAGAGTCCACGAGAATGACTCGCTTCTTACAACTCGGGATACACAACAAGCACGAAGAAATAGCTGAAGGGCAACGGACCTCTCAACTGCAGCGGCTATCCACGACCAAAGCGGGGAGGAAGATACTGGACGACCTGGGAATAGGATGCTCGAACGAGGCAGAGATGAAGCTACCCGTCCCCGAAGAGGTCCGGCACCAGACCAGAATCGACCGCATACCCAATAAAATGAATCCCGAGTTCAACAAGGGAACAACAGCGGCGACGGCCAAGGCTCTCATCGACCTGCACGCCCACGACGAGCACGCGCGGTACGTGGACGCGGCCGAATACCAACAGAACGCCTTCACAGCGGTCGTCATAGAGGCGTTGACTGGCGCCACGAGGACGGCAGCGAGCGTGAGAAGCGCCGTAGCTGAACAAGCGGAGGAGGTGACCATCGTCCTGGCTATCGCCGACGCAGACTGCCACACGGTGCTGAGTGACCCGAGACATGCGGTGCGAAACTTCCCCAAAAGCCAAATCTGCAGGGAGGCCGAGCGCGCACTGCGAGCGGCCAAACTTCAAGACATCAAAGTAAGAGTTAGGTGGTTCCCGGCGTACGCGGGCGACGCGTCGGAGCGCAGTGAGAACCACAACGAGACGGCACACGCAGCGGCGCGAGCGCTAACCAACCGCGTCCCGGCGACAGACCGTCCGTCGTGGTTTGAAGCCAAGGACCGCATGACGGACTACAACAACATCACGAAAGCCTACCGCCTGGCTTGCAGGACTCTCCCGCCCCCGTACCTGAGGCAGAGTCGAGGGGAAGCGGTACTACTGAGACAGCTCCAGACCGGATCACTACCGAGCCCGAGACTGATGCATCGCATGTACCCCGAGACATACCCGACCCATATGTGTAGGGTCTGCCGGAGGGAGACGGCAGATGACACGCACATCTTGTGGGACTGCATCAAAAATCTAGAGGAAGCAAAATCAAGAAGGATCCGGCCGAGGTTCGAGGCAGCCGCGAAGAGCTACGACAAAGACCATCTGCTCTGGGCCGTCCAGCAGGTCCCCGGGGCGCTCGAAAGGGAGGGACTCAGCGAGCCGGCAACGGCGAGCGGAGATCCGCGCCGAGAAACGGCAACCTCGTAGACGACGTAGGCCCTCGTCGGGGCTCGCGAGCGCCCAACTGCAGGCACAAATAAAGTGTGCTCCAATCCAGTCCCATCGATTGGCTGTAAAGTGTTGTATGGGGGGTACGGCAGTGATGGCCTGACTTGCCCACGTGATATCATATAGGGTTGCTTTAGCTTAGTACCATGGGTAGCGAGGAGGGTATGCCGTAGGATGCTAATTGGGAAACGGGCCAGTTTGTACTTGCCTCCAAATGACCAATTCCTCTTTATTTATTGTTTGGTTTCCGTCTCCAGCCCTCGCTTCCCTCGCGGCAACAAACAATTTCGCCGATTTGGCACAGGGGGCATCTACGCTTAGGCGTGAATCAAGTTTCACGCTGGCTCTTGACGATGCTTGCCTTGTTTCGGCTGCTGTTTTCAAATGTTACAAAAACAAAAAGTGTCATACCCTTACAAAAATGGGTTTGACCTTTCAGTCACCCGCGAGTCACCAACCTGTCACCCCAGTCACCTCCCTGTGGACTCGTCCTTCCTGTATACCTAGTCTGCAGATTTTCTGCAGACTCCGTGTAGACAGCCTGCGGACTTGTCTGTGTAATGTGCGTGCACGCCCAGTGCGCGCGCGTGTGTGTATACGTATACGAATATATATATTCTGAACCATGAAAGGTTTTATCATTAAAAAAACGGTTAGTTTGCCATTCTTACATTACGAAAACTTTGCCACTGATTCCTATAAGCACAGTCTGACAATGGAAGTAACCTAAGGCAATTCATTAATAGTAATTGAAATGAGGTAATGGCTACATAACCTGCATTAAATACAGCAGTGGTACTATGGGTCGATTCACAGCATGGATGTGCGCATACATGTATACAGGGTGCCACACAACGCCATGCGATCACCGTAAACATGGTCGCTTCTGTTGCCGGCCAACAGATGGCGCCACCGGGAGCGCGGGAGTGCCGACAAAATATACAGGTGCTACTATTTTCCCGTCTTCAGCTGTCGGCATGTCGGTACATGTGCGTGCGCGCTGCATTCACGCCGGCCGATGTGTAGTTTATTGGTGTGTACGCCGTGCCGACAGAAAGTGTGGTGCTTTTTCTGTGTATTAATGATCCAAAACGCCAGGGACCGCGTAATGTAGCGTGCAGCATCTTTCGTGTGCTACGCCAATGATTATCGTAGTTAGGCCCGTTCGCACTTTCTTTGTTCCTGGCTCGTAAAACGCCTCAGGTACTCTCGCTGCGCTCGCACCGGATCACAGCGCACGGAAGAACTTGTTGAAAGTGGTGCTATCACGTGCTATTAGTTCATCTTCAATTGTACAGTGCTTACGCTGGATGGGCCGTGCACCGACGGTTCTTGCCGCGGTACCTGTACGATGCCACGGAACCTGTGACACGAAGGAGTGGTTGCCGAGTACGCCTAACAGGTAAGTCCGGCGCTTGCGCGAATTTTTGTAGTCTGTGAAGTGTACATTGTTGTATAGATCACAAGATGACTAGTAAAGCGACAGAAATGATAGATGTGCTTTCCGAATCTTCGTTGTTTTGTGGCAGTGCTGATATTGCGTACAGTTTCATGAAAATTGCCCTGAAACGTGTTGATGTTGGCTGAAGCTTTATCGATTAATTGATTTTTTCCATGAAGTGTCCTAGCGCCGGGGATTATTTGATCTGAATGGGCACAAAAATTCAAGCACGAAAAGTTACCGTTTGGGTCCCTAATTTCTCAGCGAGAAATATCGTATACATATTTCTAGAAGTACGTCGATGTGTTGTCTTCACGGCTAACGACTGCGTGAGATGGCACCCGATTGCTGTGTCTGACGCCTTGCCAAATTTTAGCTTATATACAAATTGTTCTATTTATAGAATGTCGTCAGACAGCCTGCATTTCTTGTGTTGGATGTCCTGTGTGTTCTAGTGTATTTGTAAAGGTTTCTGATTTTACTAAGATGCCGAGATTTCGACAGCAATGTTTCTTTTTAAACGAATTATCTTTTTTTGTTCTCTCTCCTGAAAAGGGGGGAGGGGGTCTGTTCTTTTTCCGCGCATCGTCCTTTGGGACAGTGCTTTGTTGCGCCGCATAAAGAAATTAGGTTTTCAAACTCTTTTCATGTGCTAAAGGATTTTCTTCATAGTACAATTCACATTTCACTTACTACAGATCTGCGTTTGAGTGAAGCTTTTGATAGTAGATTCATGTTTGCTGCAGTGCCATTTACATGTTAAATAACCGCCTGTGATGTAATAATCGGACATTTTTACAGCCAGATGCAGCTTCCTGGAGCTGGTTGTACGAGACTTTTCATAATATAACATGATCTTGTTAAATCGCAAGTTTGCAGTTAAAACAGAGATTACAGTAAACTGAATTTTTTTATTGTTTAGGAAAGTCACGATTTTGGTGAGCCAGAGGCATCTCTACACCCCATACGAACCTCCGGCACTTCTGCAACCTGACAACACGGCAAAGCGTCTGATCTGCATGCTGCGACAAGGTGTGTACAAAACGGTCACTGCCACTTACACGAGGTCTAGGTTTTGTTGGTATAATTCATACCTGGCAACTTTCCTGAGTTGCCCGACAAAAGCAAGAGGGCTTTAGTTACCTTTATTGTTACAATTTTTTGTCAAATTCTAACATCCGTGCCTGCACAGATTCTGTGTTGTTAATCATATTTCCCTAAGTAGTCAAAATTGTGTATTACATTTTTTTTGGTGGTGCGGTGGGTATTGATTCCTATAATACTACAGAGAAAGGGACCTCAGAACAAGAAGTCACAAAAGGTGGTTTAAAAGTGTTCGAAGCCCGGAATTCAACATTCCGTAATACAGCACTCTGGATTCCAATTCATCTCTATTCCGCGTCGTCATTGTTGACTTACCAAAATTCAGGAAATTGTTCAAGCTGCGTAACCATTGTATTTTGCCAATATACGGCAAGACATTGTTCCTGATATTGTTTCAGGGTTGTACTTCCCAAGATATGTCCCTAAATTATGTCTCTAAAATTCACTCTCCTTCTTTTACAGAATATACATGCAGCAAGTTCAAGTGCGCAGACCTCAAATTGAAGAGGGCATAGGCTCCATGCTGCAGAAAATGGGGTCCAAGAGCGACTCCTCTTCCAAGGAATCAAGTGGCGAGTAGATATTCTGACTCACTACTTCATCGTTCGTTGTGCTGGGGCATGCACTGTGACACACAAAGGTAGCGGAGACAAAAACACATGACAAGTGAAGCGCAAACTGTCAACTGAGTTTGGTGAACAAGAAGGAAGAACCTATACCCGAAGCCACTATCATCAGCTGGCTGCGGGTTATATGTGCTAATTAGGTGGAGATAAGATAATCAGAATGAATCAGAACTTACAAGGCGACCCACTTGAATCATATCGAGCCGATAATATGTTGGAAATTGAGTGACGATAAGTCAGAGCCACAGACGGCTCGCTCACGCAGGCTTCAGCACCAGCCACAACTGTGCAAAATGATACCCATATCTCTCGTCACTTTGCGCTTGCTTCTGACGAGGATTTCCGCACTGTGAAAAGATGGTGTGCAACCACATCTTGTGCAGTGCACAGCCAAGTTGCCTGTGCATTTACTAGGCTGGGAGCATATCTGTGATCCCAGGGCTACAGATTCCAGCACCAGTGCACAACGTAAGCGCAGTTGCTTGTGAGTGGTACTTTGTAAATGACTCCCGCTTCGCACGCAACATGTCCCCAATTTTTCATGTGCGAAGAGGCAGTTGTTTATAAGATACCGCTCACATGCAACCATGCTTACGTAGGATAAAAGTGCTGGTGCTTGAATCAGTGTCTCGGGGAGCACAGATATACTTTCAGCCTAGTAAATGCCCCAGTCAACTTAGCTGTGCACTGCACGAAAAGCGGTTACACACCGTTTTTTGAAAGTACGAAAATCCTCCTCAGAAGCAAGCGCGCAAAGTGATGAGTGAGGTAGGAGAAGCATTTTGCATGGTTGCGGCTGCTGCTACAGCCTGCGTGAGTGAGCCATCTGTGTCTCTATCTCATCACCTAACTCAATTTCTAACTTATCACCTCTACATAATTCGAGTGGGTCACCTGGTCGGTTCTGATTTGTTGTTAATATCTTTTCTCTGCCAGTGTGCATGTAACATCCAGCTGAAACTAGCGGCTATGAGTATAAATCCTTATTCACTAAACCAGTCTGACAGTTTGCGCTTTACTTGTGTGTTTTAGCTCCCACTAACTTTGTGTGTCACAGCACAACAAACGATGAAGCTAAACTAGAGCCTTTTTAAGCATTGCTTACCATACTCACTACTTCATTCCTTGGATGACATATTTTTGGTTCGAACCTGGCAGCCATGAAAAAATTACAGACGAATAAAGAGTGCAAAAAATACTAATGCGTCTGTTATTTCATTGCATGTGTGCATGCATGCCAGTTCCCGATAGGTGGGCTACAGAGGTTCTGACAAATGCCTGCTCATTTTCTGCATCCTGTGACCACAGTCTCGACAGACTTTCTGCAGACATTCTGCATCCTGCGGCTACACAGGCTCTGCAGACTTTCTGCAGAAAGGGTGTACCAATTGCCCGCTGGGAGGTGACAGGAAGTGACAGAAAGTCTGTCACCTGTCTGCACGTATTCTGCATCCCGGGTGACTCAGAGTCTGTAAGATTTCTGCAGCAATACTGCAACTTTTTTTGTAAGGGTAGGAGGACCCGCGCCTGTATGAAAGGCATTTTAGGTTCTAGAGAGTAATATCAGGAACTGTTTATTGCAGTACTGCAAGAAAGGTGGAGCTTTTCGTCTGTCCTGACGAGAACGGAGAAGCAACGGGTTTCCTGTACTGGGACGATGGCATCACTTACTGTACGTACTTCCGTCTGACTTGCGCTCAGTTTTCACCTCTGCAAACATACAAACGATCTCACGTGACTGAGCTTTATCCTGGCTTCACAGCTTGAGTGATGATGGCACAAAACAGGCGGGGCACAGGATGGCGGGGACTAGATGCCAAGTCGACGCACAGTGACAAATGCTTGCATTGGAAGGATGAACCTTCAAGATTTGCGCATCTGCAGCCTTTGCATTGCGCAATAAATTTGCACCTTCACAGACGTAGACAAATACAAAACGAACCTAAAATATTTCGTTTACACGTAAAAGTATCCTTTAAAAATATTCCGCTCCCTTCGTCTCAAGCTTGAGAAACAAACGGTATTAGTATATTATCTACAGCTCTCGGAATACTTTGCGGGGGCTGACAATGAGCATGAAGTGCGCCTCACATCTTCAGACTTATGACCGACGCTTGAAGAAATAATATTTTTGTAATGCAAATAGGTTACATTAATGCGGTATACAGTAAGATTGGAATATACGAATGTCGTCCGCAATTTGTCGCGCGACTGGCCGCTCGAGAAACTTTCCGTATATTCATGGGCTTCTTTCATGCTCGGAAAAACACTTTAAGTAGCATATATTGAGCAACAGAAAACTCTATCGGGATTTTTTCATGTTCTATAATTCTCACAGTGAAAGGTTTCATCTAATTATAATATTTCAGAAATTGATTATTTAATTAGGACTAATTATGTAATTAAGCGGAACGCAGAAAATAAAATGCGTATCTGCAAGGGACGGAAAACAACGTCACCTTGGTTTTGTCCAGTTACGTGGCATTTGCATATTTTTAAAGTTTCGCAAATGTTACCTGGGACACCCTGTATAGCAGACATATACCTAAATATATGTAGATCATCACAGGGACACCGACGGTGTGACGACGGGGAAGTTCGCTTGGAGTGTCCGCATAATTGCTATCGCAATAAAAAAAATGATGGCTTTCCCGTAATCGATAGTAGACGTCAACATGAAATGGCTACCGGTAAAACAGATTAGTGCCGTGTGGCAGGCTTGAAAGCTTACTGAGCTGAAATGAACCTGTTTTGAACTGAACCTCGTTGGAAGTCTCGTCCCGGCCGAACAACCACCCGTGGCGCGCCTGACGCTGCCACGGGTGCCACGGTCACACAGCGCGGCGCCATCTCTAGAAGGAGGCGGCACAAAACTCGGGCCGCGGAACTCACGGACCGCTGGCGTTGAAAAGAGTGCAGGAAACCCTGTCTCAGTGCCAAAAGATGACAATCAAGTGTATGGTGTCCTGCATCTGCCTTTTGAACGTCGCTATTGGAAATGACAAATTAAACTTCAGCGCAAAAGAAGTTACCGCTTGAGTGATTTTGTGAACAAACATTAGGAAGAAATCGGAAGCAATACTTTTTTTGTAACTTGTTTGGACAGTACATAGCGTATGTAATGCAGTCTTGTAAAAGTTGTTGGTAACCAGAGACTACATTTTCTCAAGTTTTGGCTGTCTGCCCGAATGATCTCGTTTCGCTCTCGCAACGATGCCCCGATGTTCTCGTTTCGTTTTCGCCCCATTTTCGTCTTGAGTGCCCGGATAACGGCTCTGAATTTTGGCTCAAGGTTTCTTGAAGGTTGCCGACAACGGGAGCTAAAAGCATTTCATGCTTCAAACGATTTCCGGAAAAGACAGCCAACCGGCTCTCCTGTTATGGTTCCGTGGTTTTAGGAACATATGCATTTCCTACGGAAGCGTTTCATTGCACTTGGAATCAATAGCACTATATATTTGGGAGAATGTACGAGTAGGTTTCAGAATTTCGAGATCAATTTTCGAACTTTCAATTCCCGGGGGTACCCTACCCGCTTCGTATGGCGTTTATGAGTTCTTCATCAAATGTACTCCTCAATGGTTTGATCATTATTCTCATGTCAGCGACTTACCTTGCACATATAACACGCTTGATGATTTTCGTGTTCCTGTATAGTAAACATTTCCAAGGATGATAATTTTTTTAGTGAGCTCATTTTTTTAGTAATCGGAGGTGAGCTCCAGTAGAAGTTAACAGAAGATTTAATAACGGTTTGCATGCTGTATGATCCCAACTTTGTCGCTTCTAATATGCCGAATTCTGTGTTTTTCAGATAAAGACATGAGAACGGCGCCAGCCATACGTCTCAACTTCACTTTAACCAAGGTAATTAATGCTAACGGGTTAAACCTAAGTAGGCGCATTATATTGCAGGGATGGCAAAGTGATGTTACATACCAGCCACTTCATTCGCGAAAAAGACGACTACCTTTAATCAGGTTTACGAAGTTTATATCGCGATTATTGTTCCAATACAGAAAGAGTTAAGAAATATGGTTAATCCAGAAACGACACGGGTAACTGTTGATTGACAAGAGACATTGCAAGGGAGAGACCTCATTAACCCTTCCCGTGCCAAATGTTTTCTGAAAACCACCAAACAATTCAAATATTTGACGACTCATTCATTGTGATCAGCTTTTAATTATCCGATAGCTCCAGCTTACTGGTTACTTTTTGTTGTATTTTATTAGTAAATAAAAGCTTCGTCAATTGCCCTACATGTCTAACTTTACAATCGACATACGGTACATTAGGGCTGTGGACAATGAGGCGGCTCACGCACTCACCTAGATCGCTGAAACCAGTTCCCCTGCGCAAACGATACATTGGGAGAGCTTCGTGACGGCGCAGCTTCATGAAGCCGGGTTGCACGCGCTACTCAATAGCACTCGTTCTCTCCGAATGCAGCTGTTTGTTCATCTGTGTGCATCAAGACCACTTTGGTATGACACTTCAGCGAAGCTAGCTCAGCCCTTCCGACCCGTGGCCTACCGTCGTGCTGTGTTGCATTCATTGCACATTATCTGCCACCTAATATCCCAGCTACGCAGCGCCTCGTCGCGCAGCGCTATGTATGACCGCACGCGAACGCCGACATACGTAACTAGACTCGCACTTAACTGCCGTGCCAAACGCCAAAGTGATGCGTCACACCAATTCCCGGACTCAGCCTTTCCTGCCTCCAGGACGACGCTTCGACCCCGTGCACATCGACGTGGTTGGTCCACTTCCTTCATCACGCGGTTGCAGCTATATACTAAACATTGTGGACCGCTTTACGCGGTGCCCATACCAGATATCACTGCTGAACCTGCTGCCCAAGGTTTAGTGTCCGCCTGAGTCGCACGCTTCAGTTGTCCCCGGACTGTCACGAGAACTTGCGGGCGGTAGTTTGAATCCGCCCTATTTACGTCCGTCGCTCAATTCTCACTGCCGAAACACAGCTCATTACCCTTGCGCAAACGGCATGATCGAGCAATTACATGGCCAGCTGATGACAGCCCTTATGTCACGCCTCAACCGCGAACATTTTCCCATAGTACTGCTTGCTATGCGAGCGGTCTATCGCAATCAACTAGGCAGGTCAGCGTCGGATCTCGTTTTGGGTGCTCCTTTGCGGCTTCCTGGTGACTTCTTTACCTCCAAGGATGCATCGCCCCAGCCAGAACACTACTTTCTGCGCCTCCAGGACTGCGTGAAAGTTCTGTACACTATCAGACCGCGACACCTTCGTGCATCTGACCTCACTTCTGCCACTTGTGTCTTTCTCCTGCGTGATGGCCTCAAGGCACTTTTGACGCCTGACAATGCCGGGCCATTTGGCGCCCTTAGACGGACGCCCAACTCGGCAATGATTCTTCAGGGATGGTCGTGAGGTGGTCGTTAATCTGAGTCACGTAAAGCAACCGGCCTACCTAGAGACGCCTCATCACACCTCACCTGCGAACATCGATGTCACCACAGTGACTTCCCATGTACCGTTGAGTTGAGATCGTTTTGCCGCCGTGTACACTTTTACGTCCCGTTTAGGTGGGGAACATCTTCTGACATCTAGAGGACGCTTGAAGAATTAGCAAGTACAAGACGAGGAAAAAAAATAGTTGCGTGGTTCGTGGAGGGCGCACGAGCAGGACACAGCTGGCAGATAGGCTTCGAATTTAGACGCTTCGTCCTGGTGTGCCGTTTCAAAACGTCAATCTCGTTAACCTCACTGCCTTTTCTTGTTTCTCTCTCTCTTTCTCTCACATGACAATGAATACACAATGCTCTACCACATGGTATGGGCATGGTCATACTCGAGCTCACACCTATCCCACATCCAACAACATGGCAATGGGAGGCAGCGCTGTGCTACTCCGACTCCACGGACCAGCCCGAACTGATCGACCGAGGGAGACTGGCAGCTAAGACAGCTGGGCTCCTGGACAGAGGGGACAACTCACTGCAGAGTGGAGTCGCTGTTCATGCTCGCATGCACTTCTACATAAAGTTCATTCTCTCTCCAGTCATTTCTTGCTTTAACATCATCTTCTCTAATTCTTTTGCATTTCCTCAAGCGCATTTTAGATCGGAAATCCTCATATGTGTCACCTCCGCTGCTTTCGTTCGCTGTAGACTCTATTATTTGCTCTTAAAAACACAAGGTTTCATGGGCACACTTCAGCTGGCAGAAACAACCGATTTGTTGAAACATAATATGCATTGCGCATTTTTCAAACTTCATTACAATGGCTGTTTTTAAAGGGAATGTCAAATTATGTAGTGAAAAACAGTGATGACAGAACAGCAACAGTTCAGTAATTTACACATCCTCTGGTTGCTTTGCAGGAGCAAAGGATATCGAATTTGACCATATCAGCTGTGGAGAATAGCTACAAAATACAAGCCGAACTGATTATTAACTCTGTGACCATGTGCAATGCAGCTTCTTCTCCAGCTTCAGTGTTGTTGGATGGGAAGACAGGTGCCAACGCAACATACGACTCAAACCTTCAGGTATGGAAACCTCCGATACATGACCTGAACCGCCTTAAATGTTACTGCTTGAACTAAAATCTGCTTGAATGTGACTGGCGCTTTTGGGGCGTTGCGCAAATGTTCTCACGGAATGGTCTCAGGGAAATATAGCCGATACAGAAAGTGATATGAAGGCGGAATTTCAATTAGTAATAATAATAATAACATTAAATAAACTCACGTAGCCCATGTGGTTTGGTACCATGCCGCAATAATAAATATTTTCTTCATTTCCAACTTCTTATCAATGCATATGCTTATTGCGAGTGGAGACCACGGTACAATTCGCAGGACAAACACGAAACGTCATTCAGCACGGCTTCTTTGCGAAAGAACGCACGTCTGACTGATTTTCTTGGCCAAGGCATGGCTCCCACTAGCGATGAGGAAGTACTAAAAATTGCAGGTGTTTGTGAATAGCAGTTTTTGAGATCATATCAAATAGTGCCAGAAGTTAAACGAATACGAAGCAAACAGTGCATAAGTGATTCGAAACGAAGCAAATCGAACGGATACTGAATAATTTTTGAATAGATTGTGCATGAATGTAGAGCATTATGGCCAAGAATTTTCATATCCTGATATTCACAACAGAGAGTTTCTCTCATAACACTGTGCATTATAAAACAAGTTTCTTTTAAAGCACAAAGACATCATTAGGAGCAACTGTGCTAACTGTTTTAAAGCTATGCGCACTTCGAAGCTACGAGTTCATGAAGTGTTATATACTGTTTACAAAGATAACATTGTGGGGGGGGGGGGGGGCAATTAGTTTCGGCGCACACCTTCGCGACCAAGCCAGACAATTATGTAGCCTGCGGCGATGTATGGGGCTGCTAATGTATATGGTATGTTACAATGAAAGGTTTTCTGTTTAAATCCAATGAGAGGAAACAGGTGCTGTATTTGTATATGGCACTAAAGAATACCAAGGGTCGAATGCCGCTTCTAAACAACATTTCATTAGGAGTGATTTCATGTAGATGGAAACGTCTAGCTGCCTGAGAGAGGCAGCGTGCTCTAGTACATTATACCAGGTGTTTCTGTGAAGCCCTTAAGCAATTTTTGAAAATCGCCTGTGGCAGATGGCACAATTCTAGTCGGTGAGCTGTCCACTCGCAGAAGCGAACATTACTTGCACGATAAATCAAACTCCATAATCGACGAAATAACAATTCACTAATAAAGTTGTCAACTGATTACTTTACGGCATACATTTAAATTTAGGAATTGTAGCCGGTGAGACGCAAGACATGTCCACGTTTTATTTTCTTCGTGGGGTTACCACGCAGCATAACGTCGTAATGAAGCTAAATATAAGCATGCATTCTCGGCAGCATTATCGGCCATATAAACTTGCAAACATTCGCTTACTATGTAAATTAAGAAGCACGTTTCCACGAAAACATGAACCCATCTCTCTCGATGACCGCGGAAACTCGCTGTCAAAACGCTGCAGTCAGGAAGCGCAGCAGCAGCAGCAGCAGCTAGTGAATTCACCTCCATGCCGTCTCTCGCTTTAACGCGAACTAAAGCACAGCACATACGAAGCTACCGGCACTAGTTGCACCTTGAAGATGATCGCTTTGAAGATCAGGCGCGCGCGAGAGTGCACTTTCCCCACGTCGCCGATCGCTTTCAAGATAGGGCGGCCGCGCGGCCGCGCCGTAAGCAGCCGCCGTCGGTGTAGAACGCCCCGCTCTCCCTCCCTTACTTGCACCCCCGTACCTCGCGCACGACAGAAAAGCGCGCTTCGGCCCAGCCTTTCTTCCTCGCACGCACGAGATTGAGCCGTGATTGTCCGCTGACCCTCGCAAGCTTTCACTCGCACGTCGAGCGTCTGGCACGCGGCAACGATGTTACCTTGTTTGGACTTTATGCGGAACTTCACAGCGACGTCCACGATCACGGCGACGGCGGAAGTATACTTGGAGTGTCCATATAATTGTTATTGCAGTAAAACGATTACAAGAACATACAAAGAACAAAAGCGCTAGTTACAATTACAAATGCACGTATCCTTCTGTTCCCCGAGAATGGATCAAGTCACTGTACACGAGAAAATTTTGTAGAGACTTGAGAACGAAACTGCGATTGTTGGGTTATGATTACTTACCACAGACTGCACATAATATGTGTCGGAGATAACCAGCCGCATTTGTCGACGATGATGATGACAGCGTGACGTCGAAGGTAACGACGGTGGTATGATGGTTTCGTATCGCGTACCACGAAGGGGATAACTATTTTTATGCTGCTGACATCAGATAAGACGATATAATGATTATACCTACTACAGAATACACGGGATCTCTAGGTAGGAAACTTCTTAATTTGATATAGGTGAAGGTGAAGAATATCTGTGTTGGTAATATTTGCCGATTCCGTGAAGGCGGATGCCTGAACATTCTTGTCTGTAGTCACAGAAATAAAGAAATTAAGTTAAACGGGCGGTAGGGATATTTGAAAGGTACTGTTAAAATATTAAGACTTGCTCACTTTTCAAAATTAGCGGCTAAAATACCGTTTTGCTTTCTTGCAGGTTCTCAAGATGGAACCGCTATCCATGGATGCCATCAGCCATGACATTGTTATAACATTCTAGATAATTGCAACTGAACGCAAGAAAACCAAATTCATAGCATCGGCGTCTCTTTTGTGTAAAGAACCACCAATTTGTACGATGCAAAGTATGTTAAGTTTATGACCACACGTTCACTTATTTGCACCAGAATAAAAGAATTACTTAAGTTCTGTGATTTCCCTCTATATTTTCTGCTGACAGTCGTATCGGATAACTTTGAGGTCTCTGGTCACAAAGGAAAGACACATTTATTGCAGTTTACGAGATAAAATAAGGAGTGAAATGCATGTTGAGCTCATAAATTATATATTAGGAATTATTATTTATTCCAAATTTTTTTTGCCACATCTTGGTGAAATAAATATACACAATTCTACATCCTTGAAACGGATTATTTGCGTATTTCTCAAGCGGAGTCTACTTCTGCGATGTCCTCCGCTCTAAATTTCCTCGTCTTGACAAATACGGCTTTCCGCTTTAGGACGAAGTTATGCGCACACCTCATGTTAATGGCGCATAAATGAGGAAAGAGAGAAATGAGGTGTGAATGGCAGGAAGGTTCAGCAGAACAAATACATCTGCTTTTCAACCCTTACACTGGCTGAGGGGTAAGGCGAGAGAGAAATCGTTTCTATAGTTGAGCTTGCTGGTTGTTCATCGTACAGGGGGATAGCGCTGAAATCCTACGAAGATGAACAGAGAGGACTGTGGTGTGTGTGTCCACTTCGTGTCTCTCTTTCTCGTCGTTGGATTTCTGCACTGAACCCGGTACGAGATAGAAAGGCAGAAATTAAAGCTGAGAAGGCAAGTGCGTGCACAAAAGGAGATAAGATAACACACGAGCACACAGAGACTCGTACACACAAAAAGATGCATGAGTGTCAGACTGCATACTTAATGGCCTCACTTGAGCGTAGTAAGCTCATTAGTGCATTCATCGCCCTCTGCTGAGAGGACCGCATCAGCTTGCCTTACAAGATTATCGGCTCCGATACTGGCCCGTTGCCACGTGAGTTAGCGCGGTTACAAGAGATAGTCTGTAATGCTGCAGCTATAGGAGAATTGCAAGGAACCTGTTTTTTTTCCCTGCGGCAATTGTCCCAGGCAGCACTGTCCACTATTCCCACGTGACAAGTGCAGATATTCGCAAAAGCTGCACAATTCATATTCGACAAATAACTGTTGTGTCGGTGAGATGCAATCCAGGTGAGAGACGGAGCCGCAAGGCAGAGGCCAGGGGATGTGCACGGGCGTTCCAAATACCTGGAGTGTTTTACGTGGTTACTTGGACGGTGTGTTATCATGTACCAATGTGGTACCCGCCCTACAGCGTGGACCATATGCGATGAACTGGTATTGTCAACGTCTGTGCGCGCTTTTTACTTAATCTCATTCCTTTTATTTGCTGTTATGCTTGGGCACCCTGTGCTTCGTTTCGTTTTTTTTAGTTCAGCCACTGTACAGTTGTTTTAAACTTATTTTGGAGTTTCCATTGTACTCAACAGCTCATTGTTGCACCCCCCCTTACTCAATGCGCGACAAGGCCTGTTAGGTATTTTATAAATCAAAAACAATAAAATAAAAATAAAATAAAACATTGCTAAGAAAAGTCGTACGCAACGCCATCGGTGCCCCTCCATCACTGAAACCCTCGTTACTACCGTTGGAGCGTAGCTTTAAAGCTAGGCTCCAACTACAACTGTGCAATGACATAGCTTGGAACAAGTAAGTGAAAACGATGCCAAGGAAAATAATTATTCCCTTAAGCATGTACTTTCTGCCTTGACCACAAGTGTAAAATAAATGCCGTTATTGAATAGAATGAACTTGGTCGAAGACCTCCGCATAGTGTCTGCAGGTCGCCTCGTGTGAACACAAAAGCAATAATGCACGAGATACGCCCTCGCTCCCTTTCTCCCGCACGGTTTGATAAAATGCTGCTTAATCCCCTAGAGTGTCATGTGCCTCTCTACATTTTCTTCTTTCTCAAGCGTGCAGTACGAGGCAAGAAGCACAAGCCTGGAACCTTTATTTCTGCATCTGTTATGTTTATAAGCAGTATGTGTCAATCATAGGACGCATTTGATTGTTTCTAAGCAACGTATGTCATTAACAACACGCATTCAAACGCGAATCAGGATGCCTGAAATTCCGCATGAACAAAATATGGCGCTCCTTATTGATGACAAGTGCGCTTCAAGAGGTTCACGGCTAGTCCTTAGGCAAACACTAGAAAACGCAAGAAACATCTCAATCTACGTAATGAAAGGAAAATGAGCGGAAAGCCGTGACAAAGCAATGACGTGCTTAGTCCTCGAGTTCGAGGAAAATGTTCGACAGCACATATTAAGCCTTGCAGGAGCAACAGTGTAACCGTGTAACGTCATAGCGAGAAGATTGAAGTTATGTGACTTCTGAAAAGCGATCAGACGACCGAATATACTAGCGATATTTTTGCAGTAGAGCAGAGTGCGATAATCGCTGGCGTTTGCAGGCGTCGTTTCCGTTTTTCTAATGCTTCGATTTACGGCGTTGCCCACTGAAACTAGATGTCAAATTTCGTTGAATTAGTCAGAGGCGATTCGATGCGAGAGAAGTCCTTGACAAAACGCCGATAATGGGCTAAGGAATGTGGCACATGGGCTAAGGAATCTGCTCGATGCCTTCTTGTGAATGGGCTGCGGGAACTTAGCGACGGCAGCTATCTTCTGTGGGTCGGGTTGGACTCCGGACTTTATGATGACATGGTCTAGAAACAGGGTTTCTTCGTATGATAAGTGGCACTTTTCTGGCTTCAGAGTGTGTTCAGATGACTTGATCACCCCTAGTACTGCCTGAAGTCGCCTGAGGTGATCGTCGATTTTCATTGCAAAGACGACGTTTTAAAACGTAAGCATTCTTTGGCGAGTAATCCAGCAACACCTGTCTGTAATGCGAAAAGTGTAACGCCATTTATCAGAAAAAAACGTAACTTGTGAAATTCAGACATTTAATCGTTATAACAGTGTAAATTTAGATGACGGGAAGCTTGATAAGTGATAAAGAACAATTGAAAAAAAATCGCGCAGGAACTCCAGCGGGAGGTGTCTAAATATGTGGAAGCATTGTGCCACTTGCTCATCTTCACGAAGTCCGGTGTCATTACTAGAGTTCTGGCCCACGATCCGGCCAGTACAAACGACCGCGCAGCGGCGGCCCGTACTCGTGCGGAAGGCAGTGCAAGGTGCATTGATAACGCAAGCAAAATACTGCTAGTGGCGGCGCCATGTGCGCTGATGACGTTCCGATCATCATAAGCCGTTATCGCTCTTTAGCTCCTTGTGCATCCTTGTCGAGCTATTATGAACCGTGATCAAAGGACTCTGGCCGTGGCACGGATCGATCAAACGTGCTGTGCTACCGCCACGCAGAGCGTACCTTGAAAGCGATCTGCGAAGCAGACAGAGCGTGTCGACTGCTTGTAACTCCGCGCGCTGTTTTCGCCGCTTTGTTTACGTTGAAGTGCCAGGCAGCATGAAAATAAAGTCGCTTGCTGCGGTGGGCTGAGGGACAGACAGACGCGCGGACAGTTTTCTCGTTGGTTAAGCATAGAAATGGTTACGCATTTAAAATTGACCACAGTGAAAACCATGGTCGTGAGGTCACCTTGAAAGCTTACTTTCCTGCATTACGGCCTCATGCGCAGAGAAGCCTGCCGTGGGGCTGCCGAGTATAAAAATAAGCTAACTGAATGGTAGATATGATAGTAGTTTAATAATAATAAACTGTTGGTGGCATTAAAAGAAACTGATGAGGTCGCCATAGCCGGGTCTATGTTGAAACAAAAAAAAAGGACAAAGAGAAAATAAAAAAGGAAGAATCAGCTGTGGCGAAACCAATTGTAATGGCGTTCCGGCTCAGATGAAACGATGGCATTAAAGGGGTCTTGCAATTTCCTGGCAACTCAACTCCACACCATTCAGTACATGGATTTCATTTCTTCGGCACCGAAAAGCGATAGGTAGACATGCATAAGCTAGGAAAAGCCATCGGTCAAAAGCGAAGTAAAAGCAGAGCCAAAGAATGCTTACGAATTAGTAGACAATTTCTCAGAAATTGTGTAGCATTTTCCAGGAAGAAGGGACAACTCTGCCGCTTCAAGCCAGAGAAGACTGTCTTTATGACATGCTATAATGTTGCAGGTGCAGAGCAGGAGTCCGAACTTCGAACTTGAACAGGCCATCTTGATTGATAAAGGTGGTCTTCTCTCGATACCTCACATCGAGTTTAATTTGCCAGCAACCAGTCTTGAGGGTCATGAAAGAAATATATTGCGCGTTCAGTAGCTCCAGTGCGTCGTCCATGCATGGAGGAGGGTATACGTCCTTCTTTGTGGCTTTTAAAGGAGAAAAATACCCACGCAACAACGCAGAGCTCCGCCCTTCTTTACTAAGACCGCAGGAGACGCCCATCAGCTATTCTACAGCTGGAT
Organism: Dermacentor silvarum; assembly: GCF_013339745.2. Lineage (NCBI taxonomy): Eukaryota > Metazoa > Arthropoda > Arachnida > Ixodida > Ixodidae > Dermacentor > Dermacentor silvarum. The sequence goes on along the minus strand of NC_051156.1, from coordinate 113,871,174 downwards.
GATTTGATCGCGCAGCGTTTCGTCGGCCTATTGCTTTATGACTTCTTGCTCTCGCAGAGAAACTTAGTACGGGCTTTGACGGAGTGTGGAGTGAACTCTTCCGTTATTATACAATGCTTAGCAAACGGTGCTTGTCGAATCCTTCATGACGACTAAAAGCAGTCCTTGTATTCTAGAGCTTTTCTTAGTTATGTCTGGGGTAAGAAAAAATACAGAAAACTGGTTCAGGAACATCGACCGTCGTTGTAGATTCGGTGGAATCCGCGAGGACAAGGGTATGGCTGGCTGATCTAACTTTTTGCATGTATGCGATTGCCGTGCTCATGCTCAGGTGTCTATAGTCGAGGCTAAACTTCGTCACCCGTAGTTACGCTTTTCCTCGGTGAAATTACACGATTCATCTTGAGACAGCGATTTCGCCTTGAAGCAGCTGTTGTTGGCCGCTTTTGGCGAAGCCTTCCGTGTCTTGCGTGTCTTCTGCGCCAACAGAAATAATTCTGGCGCAAGGCGGCATAGCAACTTGATCTTCAAGCACACTCAAGGGACGGTGACCTAGAGAGCTTTCCGGCGGCGTCGCTTGGTCCTCGGATAGCGTTATCGACTTGTACTTCAGGTCGACGATTGCGCCGTGTTCGTTCAGGAAGCTCGTACCGAGAATTACACGTCTCGTGAGCACTGCTGCAGGATAATTAAGGTTGCAGTGCAGGTGTGGCCATGAACGGTAGTTCTTGTTGTGCAGATTCCAGTCGACGTTATTAGGTGTCCTTCAGCTATTAGGATTAGAAAGCCTTCCTAAAGAGTCTTCACTTTCTTTCACTTGGGGACGAACGGTCCACTTATGACCGAGTGGTAGGCTTCTGTGCTACTAGAGAGGTGATGTTGTGGCCATCGATAAGCACGTCTAGTTGAGTGGTCCTTTGTCTTGCACTGTAGCTAGGTCGTGGCGTCGCATCAAGTCTGCATCACACTGTCCAAGTATGCTACGTTGTGTTGTCAGGACTTCTTTAGGCGGAGTTCACTTGGCTTCAGGGCTTCGTTAGGGTGTCGTCGCTACGTCGCGTCTGCAGCGAAGTATCTTATGCATTTCTATGAACAGAAATCGCACCTCCATTGATTGCTGCTCTGAGTTTTTCTGATAAGGGCTAATAGACTGGCCCAGAGTGAGGCAAGTGTGCAGGTGGCGTTGCGGCGAGACGTGATCACCTGGTGACGGTGAACGGGAAGGACGTCGGGGTGTCGACGGTGTTGAGACGAGGCAGTCGGCGATCTCCCGAGGTCGCTTGCCTTGATGCTGACACCGCAATGTGGATGGCGAACCATCGCAGTCCTATATCGTGGTATGGGCACCGGTGGTAGACGTGGCCCGCTTCTCCGCAGTAGTGGCACAGAGAGCGGTGGTCGGGAGCGTGCCAGATATTCGTCTTCGTCATGGCGTTGCACGGGACCGAAGGGTGGGCCCGCTGGAAGAAAGATGGCTCGGGCGCGGAACAATCGGAGGAACTTGGCGGCGGGCGGCGGCGGTGTGACTGCAACCTCACCGCTTCCGGGTGAGGTTGCAGTCGTTCGGGCTGTTTACCGGGAATTCCCAGTGACCACCAAAGTTCTTCTTTCACGATGTACGTGATCGAGGCGACCTGAGGTAGCGACGTAGGAAACATTTTGCTCAGTTCATCGCTGTTTACTGGATGTATTCGGAGTCTACTGCTTGGATTTCGCACTTCGGCGTAAGCACTTGGTCGTTATCATACCTAGTGCACATTTACAATGTCTTCTCGATGGCCGTTGCATCCGTCGATAAATTATCTGAAGGCCATGGGCGGGTTGCGAAGTAATCCGGTGAAGAGGTCTTGCTTCACACGGCCCTCATCTAGAAACGAACTTATTTTGTTATGGTGAAAGCCTTATATGTCTCATTGTTCGGTCGACCTTCAAAGTCCTTGAGCAAAACCCGTGTCTTCGAAGCGAAATCGCACACGATGACAACTGGGTGTAGTAATTCACTTGCTACACCGACCCGACATTGCGTCTTACCAAACGCTCACGCGACCACTCTGACGGTGTGCGGGGCACCTTCGTCCTCGTCTTCTACGAGTAAGGAAGCAACGCTCACCCAACAATTCTGATGGTGGGCGGGTCAAGCACGCAACGTTCGCGCAACAATTTTGATGGTGCGCGGATCACCGCCGTCATCGTGTTAAGATAAAGTTAATTCAGGCAGTCGAACTCACGACCGTCGGTGGGAGTCGAACCCTCGAGCTATGTGGACGTCGAACCCAACACCTTTGGCGTTAATGCGAAGGTAATTAAGGCACATTTAATCAACATAGAGTTATTAAGGTACTCATGCCCACGACCTTTGGTGGGAATCGAAACCTCGACCTTTGATGGGAGTCAAACCCACCACCTTTGGTGTTAATTACGGCGAGGATCATTAAGACACAGTTAATTACGGTAGCGTCTATTAAGGCACTCGAACCCACGACCTTTGGTCGGAAAGACAATAACAACGCATTCGAGTGAGACTGTCAAGTAATTTAATTAACCTCTCTTGATCGCGTAGGCTTTCGCCTTCACCCTCTTTGGAGCTTGCTAATGACTGTCAATTTTTTTATATGTTCCGGTCAGCGTGGCGGAGCAGGCGAGAAATATCCTACATGAAGATTGCAATGTTCTCATTCGGCAGCTGCACAGAGGCTTCTAGCTCTGCTGCAGCCCGTTTCTTGCGCACGATGCTCGTGAACTTCTGCAGGAAGCCACTGCGAAACTGGTCCTACGTTGTTAGGGCGGACTCTCGATTCTCCAACCAAGTCCTGGCGGCATCTTACAATGAGAAATAGACATGTCCCAGTTTGTCTTCGCAGTTCCACTTAGTAAACGTAGTGGTCCTTTTGAAGGTCTCCAGCCAGCTTTCCGGGTCTTTAAACGATGCTCCGCAACTGCGTTACCCCTAGTGCGTGGTGCAGGACTCTTGCAAACAGAGTAAACTGACTAATCCATGTAAGTCATTCGACTCTTGGCTGGCAGTGTCGAGCCGCCATTAAAAATTAATCAAAAACTTTTGCCGACAGTGCAAAGTGACTATCGTGAAAAGACAACATAGAATAGTAATGAATCCATAGCTAATCTGCCAAAAAGCACAAGGCAGGTTAGCAACAAAAAGTACATATTCCATCACTCTTTTTTATTGTCTTCTGGAAGTGTCAAATGTATCAGTCAGCAGAGAATCAGCCTGAACACAAGGCAGTTCTCTTTACTATTAAATTGGAATCAATGGCCAACCAAGACAAACAGTTTTAAAGAAACACCCAATATGCACATTGCAGCTACATGTGCATGACACTGCAATGTCATTATGAACCATAATGACACCGCAAAATAGTATCTCACTCATACAAAAGTTCAATTCACCCCAACACAAGTCATAATTTCATAATGTCAAAAGGTTCTGAAGGTAAACCTATTTCACTGCTCTCTCCAACATATCATTATTTAGAACATAGGATTTAACCTCCTATGCAAATAAAGTACACATAAAATACAAGAAAGGGCTATACTGGTGCAAAAAGGAGAACCAGATAATGAAGTGCAATAAAACAATATTCCAACTTATTATGTAATCTATGCAGTACAAAATGCAGACAGCAACTGGTTGCCAATCGATAATCCAATTTAACAGTAAAAACAGCTGTCTTACTTTATGGTACTCTTGTTGGCACTTTTCCCACACAACTAATGCATGTTTCTTAGCTTCAGTTGAAAATTGATCTGAAAAACACCATATTAAAAAGTTGCGCATCAATTTTATTCTTTCATACAATCTGCAATAGTGCATAAAATCTTAACCGACAATATTACAAAAAACAGAGCAATATTTAAGGTAAACTTTTTATTTAAGTTGATATAAACATGTTTTTTCAAGACTAAGTTTTTTAAGACCCCAACAATTTCACTTATTGCAATAAGCACTAATACAAGACTTGCCATAAAGCAAACACACTGGCAAAATATCTAGCACAGGTAGCTGTATTTTGTCACGACAAAGATAGCGCATGAATGATGAGGACAAGGAAGGAAGATGACCAGGTGATAACTAAATGGTACCCAGCTGCACACATGCAGCTGTAACAATACAATACACAAGGTGCATGAAGAGCCAAAAGACACATACAGAAAGTAAAGACGTGAGGAAGGCTTCTTCTACTCATCACAAGTCACCCTGTAAGAGCAGATTGACTACCAGCTGTAATTTACTCTCAGTAAATGCATTAAGTTAAACTAGGTGCCACATTTGCATGTAACTCATATAAACTTCTTGTGATTTTTCTTGTTCTGATTTTTAACTTAGCAAGCATGACTGACTAACATAAAGCCTCCCTATGGCTTGGCAGATACAGAAAAAAAGGGTTTCTATGGACACACGAGGTTACAGAAGGTTGACTGACACATAACACTAATTTAAATTCATGTGTCTGTGATTATCTACTACCAGCAGTTTTTTGTACAATAAAACATCCACACAATGCACAGTAGGCAGCCAAGTGTGAATATCTGTTTTTTTATTTCTACCTTTCCCTGGTGTCCCTTAAGGTAACATTGGTGTGAAGGCTGGTCTACTCAACGTATGTGTTCCCACACAACAGGAGCAGATGATAAGCCACATTATTGGTGCATGAAATAAAACATTTTCTGTGATGAACTTTCCACTGCCTCTCCTATCTAGAGTGACTTTTTACTTTGTTGTGTACTCTAGAAAATATGCTATGCAGTTCATTTGATGCCGAAAGCAACTCTCACACGATAGGGGGATGTCGCATTTTTTTCTAATTGTATGCAAACGTTTGAATATACGGCTTGGTATTTTTATCCTTTCGTCGACCTTTAAATTTAGCCACTTTGCTACGTTTTTGCAGGTGCAGACAGACCATTGCACCAATGCTAAATTAAGAAAACACCAGAGCAAGGTAGAAAGAAAGAACAGATATTCATAATTTGGGTGCCCACTGTGCAATGGGTGGATATGTTTCAATGTACGACAAAACGACTTGGTAGATAAACATAACATGAAACATAAGAAAATTGAACTCGAAGCCTGTGATATTAGTAACTAGGAAAGTTATGTGTAAATTAACTTTCGTGAATCTCAGTGACGAAGAAACAGTTTTTAGAATTTGCGTCGAGGCAACCTACATCCCTCATGCTCACAAAGGAAATAAAAGAACAAGCAATATCACAAGAATTTCACATTTGCAACATTAAAATAAGACACCTCACATAACTGATTTATGTATTTACTCAGGATAAATTACATCTGGCGAATATTCTGCTCTTAAACGATGACACACAACGAGTAAAAGCCGTTGGGTGGCCATTCTCTCTGGCATTTAGAACATGCACATTGTATGGTACAGCTGCGTGGATGTAGCTGGGCGCAGTTGTGAATCAACGCCAATCCTGTTATGGTCCTACACTGTCATTGTTATAATTTACAATTAACAAATAGCCTAACTATCTGGTCTATCAGCAGTATTTTAAACAAGACATGCTCACAGATTCCACTGCACATTGCTAAGATAAGGAGGCGAGTACATTATTTCAGATTTCAAGAAACAGCTGTGTGGCAGAACAACTGCATAAGACAAAAAATTTACGAATGACTAGTACCTTTATAATTAAATACAATGTACTAGCTCTTTCTTCAATGAATATCTCTATCACCAAGAATCACAGGCTGAAAAAATTAGCAAATATTTACAAAACTAACAAGAGATTACAAGTGCGCAATAATTGCGAATGTCTTCCTAACCCTTTCAGACGCCGATGAATTCTGTTGACTGAAAACTTACTTTTATCGCATTCCTTGCATATTCAGAATCATAAAAAGCATACAGTTTCATAATAGATCAAGAAATTTCAATTCTTTAGCGAGTTTTGTCAAGTGTACAGAACATGAACTTCATGCAAAAACTCCCTACAGGAACATTACATATGAGAATATCAACTATTTCATGTCTAGCAGGCTTGAAAAGCACCCATCCAGGCACTTGAAAACTATGCGTTGTGCAACACACTGTGAAAAAGTATGAAAGGAGCACACCCACTACATAAAACGACATACTCGCACCGTGCAAGTCCACGCAACCATCTATTTTCCCACTCGTTTTACTCAAAGATTTTGAACCCGTTATTCAAACTGTCAACACGATTCCAATAAAAAGTTTCAAGATGTATGCGACGCATTTTAAGTACCATTACTTTCATCAATGCTATTGCCGTTGACGCACTTTCTTGGCGTACACAATTGTGTACAAAGCGTCTTAAAGGGCTAAGCAAAATCACAACTATTAAGGTATAATAATTGCAGCAAGTAAACTTCAGCAGAATGCTGACATTGCATTATTGAAGCTAGTGAGTGCTCAATGAATGCTTAGTTTGTAAGAGAACTCAGGCTGGCAGCCCTGAAATATTTCTCACCATACTTGGTGGAGCATGCTTTGCAGTTTCAGATATTACTTTAACACAAAGCCTTTTGTAAGCCCTGTAGCACGATTCTGTGTGGAACAGAAATCTATTTCGTCATTGCTTTTGGGGATGTGTGTCTCAGAACTGGCACTAGTCTATTTCTTACATAGCAGAAATTCTTATGCACTGCAATTTTAATGCTATAAATGTTTGTTAGCAAAGATTGCCGCACTATATTGAAGCAGTTATCTTCAATAATTAGAGGCAGTCACCGCTGAAACACTCAGTAGAACACACAATACAAAGATATGGATGCAACTTGTAAATGTTGAACAAAGTGACAGTCTTATCTGCATTTCAGGGAACTTTTTTTCCTCCTGTTAGGGCACATTCACAAAAGTTTTAGTATTGCACTTCTGGCGAATACAGAAAAACTCAGTGCTTAACAGCAGCCCAAGGGAAGATAGCCCAGAGTAGCTTAGACAAGAGGACTTCAACTTTGTGTCGCTATGTTATAGGTGACTATAGCAAGGGACATGTTTTGTTTATTAAATCTTGTGTTCAAGAGAGATGCTATTCGAAATGTTTATTTTTTATTTTTTGTAGTAGAGATTTGAAAATTAGGCCAACTAGAGCGTTCTTCAAGCCGATTTTCGTATATGTTATTTTTGTTTAGCTGCTACATTTCTTCAGTTATGTCTTAAACAATGGCAAAATGTATAGAGATCTTTGCGGGCACTTTCTTCTGTAAAAAATTTTCACAAAAAGCATTGTGCTAACTTGGCTCTTTGTAGATAGGAAAGTGCCGATATCTATCTAAACATGTAAACTTCGTGGGACTATGCGAGTAAAGCTCAGTACACTTTAATCATTTTTTCACAATCCCATGCAAATAACTGTGCACTTACCATTGTCCGATACTAACAAAATTTGGCATTCATACTCTTCAAGGTATGTGGAATGCTAATATTTACTTGATATTGCAATATCTTTCAAAATTATTTAAAGTGCCCTATTTTTTGCATAGTTTCAATAATTTTACATGCTGTTTGGGTAGATATCGGCACTTTGCGGTCTACAACGAGCTGAATAAGATACAGCACGATGATTCTTGTGAAACTGTTATATACAATAAGGTGCCCGCAGATGCTTTGCCACTGTGTAGGACATAACTAAAAAAATATAGCAGCTACACAAGAACCACTGACATATTTAAAATCTGCATATGAAACTCTATGCAGCAGTTTTTTTTCAGATCCCCCAAAGAAATAATTTTAAAAAGTTGTTTCGAGAAGCATATCGCCTTAATAAGTGCTGCCAATGTATTCTACTGAAGCGTTATACAATGGCTTCAAGCAGACTGCTGGGAGTGTTTGAAATAGCACACCAAAGCGTCTGCCTACAAAAGCCCCATGTCCTACTTGCATTCCTTTGTTCTTTCTTGCATTCTGTTGTACGCCACCATTTGCGTCCCTTATCATTGAGTGCGCAAAACCTTAAACACCCCATTACATTGAATTTTTAGCCTGCAAAGGAATGGAGTGCAAATGGATGACATCAACTGAGTTGATAATAAACAAATATTTGTTCTCACATTAATGAAATTAGTCATATAAAGTATGTCACAAATTTGGAAAGAATGCACAAAGAACCTTGTCGATTGTCAACTTAGTGTCACAAACAAGATATTTTGATGTTTATGATTCTTAGTTTAATTCCCTCTAGTACACGGACTCTCAATGTAGTAGACTAACCCAGGCCTGGAAGGCAATATCTAAATCTGAAATAAAGACATACATCCCGCCACCACGTGTCGGTGCTATGTCATCAGAAGAAGCGTGTAATAGGCATGTAATCTGTAAAATAATTATTGCATGATCTGTACCATTACGCTTCCATTCATAAATTCTGAAAATTATGAAATATATTTGTCATTCAAAGCACTGCTGTAAACCTTCATGTTCGAGAAATGCAATTCTTATAAGGTGTAACACAACCAATGTGTGCATGAAACCTACAGTACCGTTGGCATTCGTAAGTGTGGCAAGCCTATTTGCCACGCTGACGAATACCAAGGGTATCATGGGTTTCATGTCTCACGTTGTCCACCAGTGCCACTGGTATCATTGCACTAAAGGAAGCAACATTATTAACACAATTATGATGGACAGCCAGGTTTTCCTTCTATAATACCAGGGTTTTTTTTTCACGCTCCTAGGTTCTTTCTTTTTGAAAAAAATAATGGGTGCTTGAAATAAGTGCTCTATTTTGCTCTTCAATTTATCCTGCCGTAGAGCACTAGTTAAATTTCTTGAACATTTACAGCACTGCAGATTAATGAATGAACAAAACATGATGTAAGTCAGCATTTTAGCCTTACACAATACAAGAGTTAAAAACCTATCAATTACATACACAAGTACAAAAGAACTACGAGAAACTGGGCATACATACATATATAATAGCAGGAGATGATGCTAAGAATTCCAAGAGAATAGAAATATTAAAAAGTCAGTACTAAAACACAACTTCTAACTGGCGTATTTGCTAAGAATCCTGAAGAGCAAACAGAACATCAAGCCCAGGGAACACTCCATGCCAATATTTGCTCATGGTTCGACAAGTGGGCACAGCTGGCGACGCTCTTTGGATTGATGGCAGCCGAGGTACAGCTGCTAAATAGGTGAAACATGTAGAAGGGTCACCAAACGTTGAATGCTGGGGCACAACAGGTTGCCTAGATCCCGAGCATCCTTTGACATCGACGCGTGGAGTCTGATTATGCGTTCTTTCCAAGAGGCCTGGCTTGAGTGTGTGGCACAGCTAGGGTAAAATTTCGCAGCAACCTGAAAAACAGAAGCCCACATCTATAAACACCAAAATATTCTTCCCCATAGGACAAATCTGAAGCTTACCATATACACATACAGATAATGACTACAGACCACGGAGTAAGATAAGACAGGAGCGCCGACTCCGCTCGTCTGGAAGGGACACATTCTGCAACGCCGGCTCCTGCGCTTCACAGCGTGTTCGCCAGACGGCGCTACGAATTAAGAAAAACTCTGCAGAGGAGAGGAGCAAAGGCGCGGGGACTCTCTCGCGGCGCCTGCTTGCCTATCCGTTTTGTCGTCTGCTCCGCGCACGCCCTGACGACTGTAGTACTTGCGCTTTATTATTTGTGCCCATATATTTTTTGTGCTTGATTGCTGTCAAATTGAGACGGCCGACTGTCCACGTTTGTAGCAGACGACACGCTCAGCGGGTGCCGCGCTGCCTGTTCTGCGCCGCCGTCGTCGCCGGTCTCCGCCACTCAGCGCATGCGCACATGGAAGCAAGCTGTTGAGTGTTTTCCACGCGCCTCGACAGATGGCGCTGCGAGATGTATAATTTGCGTTGCACGTTTTGTCCCGAGCGAATGCGTTGCACGGCGGCGGAGTCGGCGCTCCTGTCTTATCTTACTCCGTGCTACAAACACAGGTCACCAGACTGAAGGTAAATAAATGTGCAAAAATATAAATAAATGTAAGGAACTACTTATAGGACGGAATGCTTGTCATTTTGTCTTGCGTGAATGAATAATTTCACCTTAACGTAATGTCAAGTGTACATTACTTGGCCCTCCGTATGCCCCATTCCTGTAAGAAGGCTATTTTTCATGCCAACTGTCCCAACCTGGCACTCGACCATTTGGTATTTCCTTTTGAACAATTGGAGGCCCTTCAATATCACACAAATTATCATTTTGTGAAATATTTCTAGGTGAAAAATTTATTACTGGCGTAAGTTCTATGTGAATTTGTTTTAAGGCACCAAAAAACATAGCCAAGATAGTGGTTTCTTCAATTTCTTCAATGTGAGAGCAGAACAAATTTTCCTCAGGAGATTGAACAGGCCTTACACCTAAAATTGTATTCCTTGATCATTTGCTATTGTTCAGTTTATCATGGGCCGGTAAAAATGTGCAAAATGGCCTATTTTTATTTTCAGAGAAATCTTTTCTAGCAAAAGCTGTAAACTAACGTGATCCAAGTTCTCAGGACATGCACTGTGTACACAAATGGTTTCAGAAATATATCAGAAGTGCGCAAAGATTAGGAACTCGCCGAAAACTAAGTTTTGGTGTATGTTTATCTGCAGGTTTAACAATGAGGCGGTCCTAGTAAAAATATGACAATATCACTTCCGAGAGCACACTGTATTGCTTTCAAATTGGTAAAGCTTTATCAAAGTAGTTTCACCAAGTTTCACCAAGTTTCTCCACTAGTATCAAAATGTGCATCGTGGTTCATCTAATCCACATAGCCTTTTGGCGGCTAAAACAAATTTCGTGGACTTGAGCATTGCTGCACCAATAGTGGGGCATGGAATAGTGAAACTACTTCCACATTAATTCATTGCTGAGTGGCTACAAGCTACTTCAGTCAAGAAGACACTGCTGGATTACTTGTATTTACCTGCGTCTTGCTGTCTGCCATTGGCCTGCTTGGCATCATCACTGAGGCTGCCAACTCTCTCTGGACACAGTCGGGACAGGGTGGTGGTGGAAGGCAGGAGCAGGAGCCGCCAAGTTCTACCTCAAATAATTTGTACAAATGTTCTAAGTCCTACAATGTCGTAATTTACAAAAATACGGCAGTTGTCTATGTAACGTGGTTACCAATGCAAATAAAGGTAAACAGTTAGCTCTTACAACACAACTAGAACCCCGATAATAACCAAGAAGTTATGTTTATGAAAATGCGAGCAAATACGAAAAAGAGTGTGCAACCCAAAGCTTAGCTCATGCTATGAACTGGTGTGCTAGTCAACTGCAAGCCTGCGATCTTAAATTGTCATTGTATATTGTTTTACCTGCATTATTCCAAGTTAAACATCTCTGAGCATAAGTATATCATCAAGCTGATTCAATTAATGAATTTCCATGGTCATTATTGCAATAACGTGCAAGCTGCAAATGAAGCTGGGCAACCGGGCAGTGCTAACAAAGTGCTTCTCCAAATCCCATTCTTGTTCTTCTGCCTGTATTGGCTCTAGCATTACAATACAGAAAAACTTTCACACTCTGGACATTTCACCCCGCTAATTTTTATTGCATAGTGCATAATACTTCAAAAAAGCAATAATGGTTCCTTTTAACGGTAAAATACGGTAGAACAAGGAATGTCGCTGGAGCCAACGTGTCGACAAGAGGACTTGTCTTATTTTCCTTGTCGAGGAGGAGAATATTCTCCAGCAATGCTCCTTGTTCTATGGCTCTTCATCATTTGAAGTCTGTCTTCCTGTGTGTGTACTTATGTCCTTTTAATGTTGCGTTGATGAAATTGTGATAACAGAGAATTAGTAATCGTACCTGATGAGAAATTTTGGCTTGTTGGTAGATAACGACAGAGTAACTGCGCAACATTGATACACGGACAAAGGAGGCTTTTGTGTCTTCTCTCCTCCAGCCATGCATCGTCCTTGAGCAATTACTCTGTCTCTGTGTAAACGTATTACCTTTTGCACAAGAATACTAAAATGAGTAAGGCAGGAATGAGGGGAAAAAAATACAACAAATGGCATAATACTGCTAAGGAGATATGCCAAAGTGGCTGCTATGATTTCTCACCCATAATGTCCTGGATAAGATGGCTACTTCCTGTGGCTGTTACCGCTTCTTCAATATCTAAAATAAAGTACATTTCAAAATTACAGAAATATGCAGGACAACAGCAGTAGAGTAGGAGATCATAACATTGTTTCTCTAAGAAAGTACACTACTCTCTGATACATGACAGACTGAATTTTTTAAAATTAAATTTGTAGAATGCACCACACTTCATTAAATTTATTTCAATGCTGTCAGAGGTCCTTGGTACAAGAAAAAAGGTATTTCTGCATGGAAGCTAGCAGTAAAATATTACACAGAATTCTACTTTTACAACAAAATATCCTACAGCGATTAAGCTAACTGCATCTGTATGTACTTGAAATCGTTATACATACAATAGCCAAGACAGGATAAACTTGGTTGGGTTCATAAGTAGATCATTGGGACGTACAACTTTGCAATAAACTAATTTCTGCTTACCAAATATAGAAATACCAATATACTAACATAAAAATACAAATGAAAGTGCCATTTTGCCATAAAACACAAGACACACAACAGAAAATCCAGTAATAATAGCTTCCGCGCGCATGCCTAGTAAACGTCTGTACACGGCTGCTGGATAAAAAAAAAGGTTCGGCCTGCCGCGTGCATCGAAAACGGTGTGATCCGCAGCGGCGTCACACGCCGGGGGCTGTTGTATGGCATTGGCATAGCAAATGCGTCAGGAACGCGCTTGGAACGTCGTCGCGCGTGGAAGCTGACGCGTTCCAACCCCGTCAGCTAGCGCAGTTTGGCCCAGTCAAGCTGCCAACAATGCAACTACGGCCGTCACGTTCGCTCCCATAGCAGCGCGCCCCACGCGGCAGGCCGCACTTTTTTTTTATCCATCGGCCGTGGTCTGTAACTGCCAAGAGAAACGTCGCGCAATATGGTAGCCAAACCGGAAGGGCCGAGTACGCGCCGTTTGAAAACACGAACTAAAGCTGATATACTCACCTGAGACGTTAAGAAAAAAATGGCACAGTCACTCCCTGCTGGTAGGTTTTCGTATGCACCTGGCAGTCTCTGTGCGTTACGATCTCTCACATCATAATGAAAGACTACGCAGTGCAGCTCGCAATACTTCGGGTGCTTGCCCCGCTCCGGCAAGCTGCACTTGTTCGATGCCGGCAAAGACGAAATCGGCGACACGCTGCTGCTGGTCGACCTTGTCGTCGCAATCACGTAGCACGGAAAGAAGTTCCCACCATAACTTGTAACGTTCGGTTGCATTCGCCCCTACGCAGCGCTTTCCAGGCGATTCAGCAACGACAGTGAGCT